>NC_141136.1:18883463-19187722 GCF_053477565.2 Lygodium microphyllum | reverse complement strand
TCTAGTGTGAAATTCTTGTCTTTCGCTTTTTCTTCTTGCCCTTGCCTCATTATATAGTGTCACCCATTTGCTCATAACATCACTATTGAGCACACAAAAACTATTTAACTTACGAAGTTTTTCTTTTGTTAGCACTTTATTCATTCCTTTTCCTTGAGGTACTATAGAGGTCATTTCTGTCTGATTTCAAAATAGAATTAACAATTAATATTATGATTCATATATAAGCCAAACTGAATTGATACCTACTTCAATAACGCATCCAAACTGACATTACTCCATCCATAAATTGTTTGCAAGTTAAGTATCTCGAGGGATGCACGAAGAACCGAGTACGTACAACCTTCATACAACGGAGTAGATGATGCTACATATAGTGGATCATCTCGCTTCGTAGAGTGACCTTCTCCCTGAACCAGTTGCGAAAATAGATGGTATACCATGTTGTCCAAAATCTCATCCTCTACAACTTGATGGGGCATTTCATGAGGGCTACTATCATGTTCATCAGTCTCTACTCTTCTTGAAGACTCTGCCTCCTCGCGTCGACGTTTTGCAGCCTCTCGATGCCCGGGAGGGAGCATCTGAGGATGTGGAACCGCATCCTGCTCAACCACAAAAGGGAGTTTCATGTACGTTGATATATAATTCCCGTGACATAGACATGCAATCTTAGTGGTTAAAAAAAACTATGAATACCGGTGATTTTTCTCGGTCCCATTCTCCATACAAGCTGAGGTGTGACATTGCAATTCGACGTGCTCAAAAAATACACCCTCGACAACGATCACACATGCATTTAATTTTTCGTTGTAGCCATGCATCTCGATTATGAAGACGCAATGTTTCATCCTCACTTGAGGATGTGCTCATTGACTCACCAGCTTGCACCGCACTAGGTGATGACGACGTCGACATGATTAAACCTAATTCATGACAACATCAAAATATTTATCATTCATATGTTTACATAAGATCTTAATTTTAAATACACAAAAATCATCATCTTAAAACTTATCTTAACTTATCAAAACTTAACAAGAATTCACTATCAAAACTTATCTTAAAAACAAAAAATTATGATAAATCCCAAATGCGCGTCTACATCCGCGTCTATCTGAATAATAGACGCACATATACACGCGAAAATAGACGCACACGTCAAAATTCAAACCATACTTAAATCATTTCTTTTCAAACTGTGCCTTTTTTTTCCCACGTTTTTTGCGATTCTGAAGCTTGAGTTTAGCCGACATGCAGTCTCTTCATGCCTCACCTCCTCATGACTCACCTCTTCTTTCATTTCAAACACACAAGAAGGGAAAAAGGAAAGCCAACGAGAGGAAGAAAGAGAGAACAAGAAAGAGGAGAACAAGAAGAAGCAGCAAGCAAGCAAACAAGCATCAAGGGAGGGTAACTTACCAAGGAGAGGAAGAAGGAGAAGGAGAAGCGCCATCACCCGCCACACCAAACACCCAAGGTGAGTCTCTCTCTCTCTCTCTCTCTCTCTCTCTTTGTTTCTCTCTTCCTCTCTCTGCTCTGTCTGTGTATTTAAGATTTTTGATTCCATTATGTATTGCATTATGTAAATCGTCAATGGCTGTCGTCGGCCTAAAATCGGCCGACCAAGCGCGTTTGCTAGTGCGTCTATGTCTCAGTGTAGACACGGACATAGACGCGCAAAAATGTTTCCTCTCAGAGCGTCTGAGAGCGCGTGTGCTCTGCAATGTACACGCGATGATACACACGCTGCACAGAAGGTTGATCTGCAATCTACACGCGATTATAGACGCGCATTGACCTGGGATGCGTGTTTGAAAGCGCGTCTGTGCTGCATGTTAGATGCGCAAATAGACACGCTGAACAGAAGATGAACTCTGGAGCGCGTCTAACCTGTAATGTAGACGCGGGGATACACGCGCCAGGTCTCCCAGTTCTAATATTAAACAATATATTTTTGCAATGATGAATGTGACCAATCCCATGTTTGTGTTTATCAGTTTTCTTGTTTAAGAGAAGCATTAGCACTTAAGTGTTCTGCTCAATGTCTAAAGAAAGCTCTTTGAAAATGTAGGTAATATATGATTTTTTGTATGCAAATAAATTTATCTTTTTCCTGTGTTTTTTTTACAGATGTCGTATCCTGGTTCATCTAGCAATGACCCAGATGTGGATCGCATGAATGATACATTGGCCTCCTTTGGCAGGGGGTCAATGCATTTTTTGGAGGTTTTCCTAGTAGGAAATACTTCATGGGAGAGATGACCAGACACCTTGGCCGCTCTCCCACAGTGGACGAGGTGTTCAATGTCATGTCTGGGACGCCTCTGGCGTCTTTGCCTGGCACTACTTCCCAGACTCCACATGCAGGTACTCCATATGCAGGTACTCCATTTGCAGGTACTCCACGTGCTCCACATGCATCGGCTGAAGCACAAGCATCTGTAGAAGCACGTGCATCTGTAGAAGCTCGTGCGTCCAGCGAGGCAGAGGGCAGTCGACAGAGAGGGAGGAGGAAGAGTCGAGGGGGAGGACGAGGGTTATGTGGGGGTTGCCTAGGAGGTGGTGAGCTATCACCCTCACAAGTAGATCATGTAGAGGAGGTTGTACACCATTACTATAGAGTTACAGATGCCGGTGGCATCTTTCAGGATGATGAGGGAAGGGATGTGATGGCGTACATGAGGAGCATCGTGCATGCGATGTATAAAGATTGTTTCATTGCCTTCAAAAATCAGAAAAGCGGCTTGTGGCAGGAGGTGTTGAGGGCAGTCCATAGGAGGTACCCAAATCTTGAGGGTCAGCAATTCTCAGATGATTGGGGACGTACAAAAGTGAGGGATATGCTTCACAACAAAAGATCCCACCTCATGACATGGGCCAGGGACTCACTGCGGAGGCTGGAGGAGGGGCGTGGAGTCTACAGCCAACCAGCTATGTGCTACCGCGTAGAGTGAAAGAAAGCCAAGAAGAAAGCAGCTGAGAAAGTGAAGAGTCGCTAGCACACAGAGGCGCGACGGATCCAAATGGAAACAATGGGATCGTTGCATTACGGATCGGGCGGCAGAGAGTCGTGGGAGGCAGAGTTTGTAAGTATATTTTGATTTCTAGTTTTTTCAAATTTATATTTCTTTAAATTCTTTATATATTTTAGTCTAATATATTGTGACGTCTAATTGTTTGTATATCTCTAAATGTTTTGCAGACTACCATCGTTGGTAGAACACCTACCCCTAGAGAGGTAGGTTACCATCGAGGCCATAACTGCGCAGTGACATGGCTTCACATTTATGAGGAGGGTCTCATCACTGAGGACCAATACAACCGGGCATGAGGATTCGACAGCCAGAGGAGGTATGTTATTCTTACTTTCCTATTAAAAGTATAACTAATTATAACTTTTTCTCCACCTTGTCTATGTAAGCAACCCTGATCTTTTGTGTGTGTAGGCGAACTCGGATGTGGAGCACAGTGAGGAGGGGGATAGCGATGCTAGTAGCCATGGTGGTACTAGCGAGGATGTTTCCTCTTCAGATTCGTAGAGGAGCACCATACCTCCTCATGAGGCCTTCTTTTCTTGTATATGTATGATATCTCTTTGAGCCTACTGCTTGCGGCCACGCTTTAGGTCGCAAGCACTCAAAACTTCCCTTGTAAATGCTTTGATATATAATGAATACATGGACTTTTACTTTCAATTCTCGTTCCGTAAGATACATTGTCTTTTTCCCAAATACACATTCTATCAGCGCGTCTAAATTGCAGGTAATTCGTGTTTATTCGCGCGTCTATAATACAGACTACACACGCTTATACACACGCTGCATAATTCAAATTAAAAAAGGAAATTAGATACCTTTTTTTAAAAATGACATTTTTTGTTTTCCGTTTGCATCTATCAGTGCTTGTAAAAGCGTGTCTACCTGCATGTCTATATGCGCGTGTATATGTGCATCTATTGCGCGTCTATTTGTGCGTGTAAATTCGTCGATACATGCGATTATAGACGCGGAATGATAGACGCGCAAATAGACGGGCGGATAGACACACCCGTAAGTTTTTCTCTGTATTCAAAAATCGTGTCTAAATGTGCGTCTATGAGGCCTTTTTGTTGTAGTGGTCAGGGCGCTCTGCTAGATCTGTTTCAGCGCAATCGGATGCTTTGGCTTCGAGCAGATGATCTCGACGCTCACGACTTGGGCCAGAGGGAGGGAGTGCATCGGGATCAGGGGAATGCTGCTGTGGAGACATGGATGTGGTGTCTCCGTCTCGTCGTTCAGCTGGAGTTGTGTCACCTCCAGGATTTGTCACACCTGTGGGGACGTCTATTCCAGTTACTCCGGCTTTTGCGCAGTCGTCAGCAGCACCCCTTTGGGTGCCACTCCAAGAGAGGTTACCCCCGTCAGTACACCAGATGTAGAGGGGTCTCCTGGATATGCCCAGGAGCGTGGACGCAGATGGGAGAGGACCCATCTTAGGCAGACTCCTAGGGGTTATGGATATCTGGTCGATAGTAGGTCAGGAGCCATCATCATGAATGATGAGGGGAGGAGGGTAATGGCTTGCATGAGAGAGTTGTGCCAACAAGTTTTTCGGCACAACGTCCTGGATTATTGGAAGAACATACCGGAGGGGAGCAAGGACTACATAGTAGCATCCTTGCACGAGGAGTTTCCGGTGCCAGCCGTAGTAGATAGATTCTCTACAGGTTGGATGATGGATTGCATGTGTGCATACATGTCACATAGACGATCCGACGCACGCAAGGCAATCAAGAGTAGGGCTGCAAAGCCTGAGTGGTTAGATGCAGACGACTGGCACCGACTGAGGGACGAGGCTACAGATTCTCCAGGATGTTGGAGTCAGCAGCGCGAGGCGGCGAGGGCACGATTCGAGGCCGGAGTGGTCCATCATCTTGGGAGTGGCGGCCACAGGACATATTTGGAGGACTTTGTAAGTTTTTCTTTTGTTTTGCTTGTTTATTTTTTTGAAATATTCTTTGTACTGACAATCATGTTTCTAACAGTTAGCATTTTGTTTCCTTTGCAGCACTCCATTACAAATCGCGATCCGCAAGGCCTTGAGACTCGATATGCAGAGAGGCACAATCTCAATGCATTGATCGACTGATTGTATAGACGCGGCAGCCCTGTAAGTCACTCCTGCCCTGCCACAAAATTTTTTTTATCCCTGTTATCGTCACTATTAGCGTCGCAAATTTACTGCTCGCGTCGCTATTGCCGTCACTATGCGCGTCGCAAACTTACTGGTTGTGTTGCTATTGGCGTCGCTATTAGCGTCGCAAACGCCAATAGCGATGCCAATAGCGACGTTTCTATGGCATCGTTAATAACGATGCTTTTTGCGATGACGGGGGCAAATTTTTTTGTTTGTATTTTTGTCGCTTTAAACGTCGGTATAAGGTCTATATCTTGTAGTGATACTTGCTACCTCATCATTGCAAAACTTAAGAGGTTGGATGAAAGTAAAGTAATTCATTTTCAATATGTAGGTATATTTTATCATAGGTAAATCTAAGTAGAAGAAAAAGAGGTAAAATTTTTGTTTTGAGCATGGATATACCTCAAAATTCTATCCATATATTCATGAGTCTTATGAAAGAGGAAAGTCTTATAAATATTTTTGCATGGTTGATTTGTGTACATAGTTTAATATTATCTCCAAGAGTTTTTCTTCAATGGTAAAGAAGGGTTCACCTTCAAGAATTGATAGAGCATGGGAAAATATGAGTTATTTTGAGAATATACTTGAGATGCTTATGAATGTCACAATGATCATAATTTCCTAAAAGTTTAGTCTTGTTGATGTTTAGAGCATGTTCAAAGATTGCTTAGAGTAGTTGAGAAGCTCAAGGACAAATATGAGGATATGTCAGATTCAAGTTCAAATGATAATGATGATTGGTGCCCTTTTTTACATCTAGTTTTTTCAAATATTGAGGTCGAGGAAGTGAGAGAAGATAAGAGCCAAAGAAGCCAAGAATCATCAAGTGCTCCAAACCCAACAAATGAGCTTACCAATGGGAGAGTGGAGCATCATGTACCTTGCATCAATAAATTGATGGTATTTTCCATATTTTGGACTGTGAAGAATTGTTACAATCAATCGTGGATTGGCTTTAGCTTTACTCAAGAAGGAAGAAGTTATGAAGTTATCCATAAGGAGTTCTATTGGTTTCATGGTCAAAAAGATCAATTATGTATTCACGAAAATGATGATATCATTATGGATGACAAGCATGAGAATGACGATGTTCTTAATAAAGATATCATTATATTGGATGATTTTCTTGATTGTCTTACTACTTTTGATGAAGTAATATAGCTAGTAAGTCGGATTTCAAGGAAGAGGCTTGGTAAGACAATGAAATGCCACTAGATGTAGTGCACAATGTACCATTTTTGGATGTTTTTATTCAAGATATTGATATTTCAGCTAGCATAGAGAATACTATTTTAGGTCATTGCACTATTTAGCTTATATAAATTTAGCATGTATCTAGTACTATAAATATTCATGTTGATTATCCATATAAGTAGTTTTCAAGACATCATGTTTTAGGATAGAAAATGATCAGTTTTCAACAATATTTAGATACACAATAGTTGAATGGATGTTAGGATTGTCACAAATCAATTAGTTCTTGTGGTTTTCTCAAAGATTTACATGAGATATGTTTCATCATTCAAGCTCCAATCGAGATGATTCACTGGCTTTCTTTTGAGTATGAAAAGCAAAGGAATGCATTAGAAATTGTAGTAATTGAAGTTTTATTTATTATCAATTGGCCTCAAGAAGAGAAATCACTACTTCAACAAGAGGTTTCTCATGTTTGGAGTTTAATGGATTGGCAAGTTTCTCATTGTTTTGAGATTATTAATGTTCTCAAGTAAGTTTTTTTTGTAGAAGGATAATGAAATTGGTTATTTGCTTACTCAATTACATGCTCTCATATTCCAAGTCAAGATTATATTCTTGAGGATCTATATACATTGAATGATCATGTGGTTAATGTTTCAATTCAGCTTCATATTTCTAAAATTTTTAAGAACTCTAACCAATTTGGAAATGAAGTGGAAGAAAATTGGAATTATACAACTATCTCAAGTACATATCTATACATTTTATGCTAGAGTACAAAGGGTTGATATTATTTATGTTCATCAATTGTTGAATATAACTATGGTGATTGTTGACAAGTTGTATGATAGTAATTAAAGTACATTATAGTTTTCTCTATTGGTAAGTGTATGGATCTTTTACCCAAAATATTATTTTAAAGCTTTCCTAGTATTGTTAGGTTTGCAACACATTTTAGCAATTTAGGAGTGTTTTCAGGTTGAATTCTTGTAGCAACAAAAAGTGTTGTAGTTGTCTCAAAAGCAAGGGAAACAATTTTTATTAGTTTTGATATATGTTGAGAAAGACTTTGCAGATGATATGATGCGGACTAAAGTTCTCGAAGACCATGATGCACATGAAAATGTAGTTCTATATTATTCTCTTTTTTTGGTTTTTTTGGATTATCTTGCATATTTATTTAGCAATGCAATTTCTTATTCAAGATCTAGATTGTGTAGTGCATTGCCATATATTTCCTATGATTGAGATGCTAGAGTGTCATTGATATATTAATTGATCAATACAACTACTCTTTGTCATTCAAGTAATTATCTACTCTTTTAGTCATGGTTCTATATTTTTATTCTTTATGATATTCTATGGATATCATTGCATTTGATGGGTTCCTACCCCGGGCATATTACCTTCAAATGGTTAGAGTGCATTTCCATTTGCATTACGATATATGTGGGTTCAATTCATGACATCCAACAGGCTATGCTAGGCATGGAGGCTTGAACTATCACTTTAGGACCATATTCTTTATGCTTATGTACCTTTGGGTTGTACTCTGCATTCTTTGAACATAGATAGTGGTCTTTAAGTCCAATTTGGAATCCATGTTTAGTGTTGAGTCTACCTTTTTGCAACCACCAAAATAGGAGAAATAGTGAAAACTCAAGTGTACACAAAGCATCTATCTATACCTCAAGAACTCCTAACACTTTAGATGCATATCACTTAGATGTCAAAATTGGAGTGACCTATACACAAAGCCCATTATCTCTTGCATATCATTCCAATATTAGAGGCACACTCACAAAAGATTACACATATTTTCTACAAAGGATCTCAAGTAGCATGGTCCCTTGATCATGCTACATAGATCATATAGTTATTGCAAAAATGAATCAAGCTATTGAGAAAAGCCATCACAAGGAACTTTTAATCATTTCCTAGATAGGAAAAAAAGGGAATTCCCTATCAATTCCCTAGATAAAAATACACATAAGTAGGAAAAGTAAATAATAGGGAAAATGGAACATTTTCTAGATAGAGAAACAAGGGAATCACATAGGGAAATTTTCCTATAAGAAATTTTCCCTATGTGATTCCTTAGTTAGGAAAATTTCCCTATGTGATTTCCTAGTTTCTCTAATTAGGAAATGTTCCATTTTTCCTATTATTTACTTTCCCTACTTATTTGTATTTTTATGTAGGGAACTGATAAGGAATTCCGTTTTTGTTCTCTTTCCTATGTATGAAAATTTTCCTCTGTGGGGAAATTTCGCTACATAGGGAAATTTTCCTATGTTTCCCTACAAAGGGAAAATTCCCTACATATGATAGTTTTCCTATACAGGAAATTTGATATGTGATTCTAATTTTCTCTAACTTGGGCGACTTTTTATATCCGTATGGTATCAACCATTGAAATAGTGAAAATGATGGTATATCATAGTTCCAACATCACTACAAGTACCCTCTACTACTACAAGCACACTATTTAACAATATATGACCCTACCAACATGTAGCCAACAAACCATACTCTACATAACATAATAGTTTTCTCAAACTACTTCATGAACTATATGAAGTTTACCACCTTGTATTGAGAGAGGAAATATATGCTCTAAATTTTCAAACACAATTCAATGCATGATTGGAGCAAACATACTCACTAAAAAAAATCAATAGACCAGCCCTCAGCAAGAAATTACTTGGAAATCCCAACTTGGTTACAAGTTGTCTTCATTTGCGACTGCAAGCTGAATGTCTTCTCTCTTCCTTCAAGTAGTTATTGTGGTTTGCCTTGCCAATGATCTCTTTCTTTACCTCTTTGAAGTAGACCAGCAAAACCACCACTTTTCATGCCTTCCTTACATTATTTGAATCGCGAGCCCCTATCAAGTGATCCCATAATGTAGATACAACATTTTTGAATATGTGCATGGGGTCCAACAGGTGATTGATCTTGAGTTCAGTCCAGTACGGAAGACGAAAGAATATAGAGAACCTAACAAACAAACAATATATTATGTAAACAATTCATCATGCTAAATACTTTAAAGTCAATCGAGAGAAATGCACTTCTTATTGACTCATGCCATGTGGAGGGTGCCTGTCAGCATTAATCCATCTCTCCTTCCAATCTCGAATGGTTAGTGATTGTGGAGTCATTCCATTAATAGGGAGAACATATTTGGGATGGTCAATAGGAAGAAATCAATGATGATTGTCGTAGATAACCTTCTTTAAACGTGCCGGCCTAGAGGAAACTAGAGAGGGACCGCAAATAGGACATGCATGATATCCTGACGTGGTTAAACCTGAAAAAACAAGTGAATTAATAAAATGCAATTGATTCAAGTCTTGAATTTCAAATATAGAGTTATATACATGTACCTGAACACTCTCCATATCCTGGAAAGTCGTGCATGGTCCACAACAACATGGCCTTCAATGTGAAATCTCTAGAGGATGCAGATGCACTTATATCTTGCACCTCAATACCTTCCCATAACATTTCTAACTCTTCAATCAAAGGCTCTAAGTAAATGTCCATGTTTTTTACCTTTTGCTTTTCAGGAATCAGAAGGGACAACATCACATGTCCCTTTTTAATTGCCATGGATGGAGGAATATTATAGTTCACCAATACCACTGGCCATACACTGTATGATGTGCTTTTGATGCCAAATGGATTGATTCCATCCATACCTAAACCAAATCTCAAATTTCTTGGCTCTTCTTTGAAAACGGGCCATAAATTATCTATATGTTGCCATGCGGGTGTGTCTGCAAGGGATCCTCCATTTTCCATCACTTGAACGATGACTAGCATGCCATGACATGAGCTTTCCAATAGACTTACACTTGAACATAAGTTTTATACGTGGAACAATCGGAAAATGTCGCAAAACCTTATGAGGCACATACATTGACTTCATCTCCACTTCGTATCTTGATTCGCCACAAACAGGACACTCTCGTGCGAACTCATGAATCCCACGAAATAAGACACAATCATTGACACATGCATGGATCTTGACATAATCGAGGCCTCCCAGAGATGTCAAGTAATGTCTTGCTTGCTCTCTCTTAGTTGGCAATTTGTTTCCTTTTGGAAGCATTTGTGATAATAACCTACATATATTTTAAAAGTGAGTTAAAATACCACCAACATATATTTCTGTCTGATTTCAAAATAGAATTAACAATTAATATTATGATTCATATATAAACCAAACTGAATTGATACCTACTTCAATAATGCATCCAAACTGACATTACTCCATCCATAAATTGTTTGGAAGTTAAGTATCTCGAGGGATGCACGAAGAAGAATGGAGTACGTATAACCTTCATACAACGGAGTAGATGATGCTACATATAGTGGATCATCTGGCTTTGTAGAGTGACCTTCTCCCTGAACCGGTTGTGAAAATAGATGGTGTACCATGTTGTCCAAAATCTCATCCTCTACGACTTGATGGGGCATTTCATGAGGGCTACTATCATGGTCGTCAGTCTCTACTCTTCTTGAAGACTCTGCCTCCTCACGTCGATGTTTTGCAACCTCTCGATGCCCGGGAGGGAGCATCTGAGGATGTGGCACCGCATCCTGCTCAACCACAAAAGGGAGTTTCATGTACGTTGATATATAATTCCTGTAACATAGACTAGCAATCTTAGTGGTTTAAAAAAACAATGAATACCGGTGATTTTTCTTGGTCCCATTCTCCATACAAGCTGAGGTGTGACATTGCAATTCGACGTGCTCGAAAAATACACCCTCGACAACGATCACACATGCATTTAATTTTTCGTCGTAGCCATGCATCTCGATTATGAAGACACAGTGTTTCATCCTCACTTGAGGATGTGCTCATTGACTCACCAGCTTTCACCGCACTAGGTGATGACGACGTGGACATGATTAAACCTAATTCATGACAACATCAAAATATTTGTCATTCATATGTTTACATAAGATCTTAATTTTAAATACACAAAAATCATCATCTTAAAACTTATCTTAACTTATCAAAACTTAAGAAGAATTCACTATCAAAACTTATCTTAAAAACAAAAAATTATGATAAATCCCAAATGCGCATCTAAATCTGTGTCTACCTACGCGTCTATTTTCGCGTCTATATTCGCGTCTATATTCGCGTCTATCTGAACAATAGACGCACATATACACGCGAAAATAGACGCACATGTCAAAATTCAAACCATATTAAATCATTTCTTTTCAAACTGCGCCTTTTCTTTCCTGCGTTTTTTGCGGTTCTGAAGTTTGAGTTTAGCCGACATGCAGTCTCTTCATGCCTCACCTAGTCTCTTCATGCCTCACCTCCTCATGACTCACCTCTTCTTTCATTTCAAACACACAAGAAGGGAAAAAGGAAAGCCAAGGAGAGGAAGAAAGAGAGAACAAGAAAGAGGAGAACAAGAAGAAGCATCAAGCAAGAAAACAAGCATCAAGGGAGGGTAACTTACCAAGGAGAGGAAGAAGGAGAAGGAGAAGCGCCACCACCCGCCACACCAAACACCCAAGGTGAGTCTCTCTCTCTCTCTCTCTCTCTCTCTCTCTCTCTCTCTCTCTCTCTCTCTCTCTCTCTCTCTCTCTCTCTGTTTTTCTCTTCCTCTCTCAGCTCTGTATGTGTATTTAGGATTTGTGATTTCATTATGTATTGCATTATGTAAATCATCAATGGCTGTCGTCGGCCTAAAATCGGCCGACCAACCGCGTCTACATCTCAGTGTAGACGCAGACATAGATGTGCAAAAATGTCTCCTCTCAGAGCGTCTGAGAGCATGTCTTGGAGCGCGTGTGCTGACGCGTGTGCTCTGCAATGTACACGCGATGATACACGTGTTGCACAGAAGGTTGACATGCAGTCTACACGCGATTATAGACGCGCATTGACCTGGGATGCGCTTCTGGCAGTGCGTCTGTGCTGCATGTTAGATGCGCAAATAGACGCGCTCGACAGAAGATGAACTCTGGAGTGCGTCTAACCTGCAATGTAGACGCGGGGATACACGCGCCAGATCTCCCAGTTCTAATATTAAACAATATATTTTTGCAATGATGAATGTGACCAATCCCATGTTTGTGTTTATCAGTTTTCTTGTTTAAGAGAAGCATTAGCACTTAAGTGTTCTGCTCAATGTCTAAAGAAAGCTCTTTGAAAATGTAGATAATATATAATTTTTTGTATGCAAATAAATTTGTCTTTTTCCTATGTTTTTTTTGCAGATGTCGAATCCTGGTTCATCTAGCAATGACCCAGATGTGGATCGCATGAATGATACATTGGCCTCTTTTGGCAGGGGGGTCAATGCATTTTTTGGAGGTTTTCCTAGTAGGGAAGACTTCATGGGAGAGACGACCAGACACCTTGGCCACTCTCCCACAGCGGATGAGGTGTTCAGTGTCATGTCTAGGACGCCTCTGGTGTCTTTGCCTGGCACTACTTCCCAGACTCCACATGCAGGTACTCCACATACAGGTACTCCATATGCAGGTACTCCATATGCAGATACTCCATTTGCAGGTACTCCACGTGCTCCACGTGCATCGACTGAAGCACAAGCATCTGTAGAAGCACGTGCATCTGCAGAAGCTCGTGCGTCCAGCGAGGCAGAGGGCAGTCGACAGAGAGAGAGAAGGGAGAGTCGAGGGGGAGGACGAGGGTTGTGTGGGGGTTGCCTAGGAGGTGGCGAGCGATCACCCTCACCACTAGATCATGTAGAGGAGGTTGTACGCCATTACTATAGAGTTACAAATTCCAGTGGCATCTTTAATGATGATGAGGGAAGGGATGTAATGGTGTACATGAGGAGCATCGTGCATGCGATGTATAAAGATTGTTTCATTGCCTTCAAAAATCAGAAAAGCGGCTTGTGGCAGGAGGTGTTGAGGGCAGTCCATAGGAGGAACCCAAATCCTGAGGGTCAGCGATTCTCGGATGATTGGGGATGTACAAGAGTGAGGGATATGCTTCACAACAAAAGATCCCACCTCATGACACGGGCCAGGGACTCCTTGCGGAGGCTGGAGAAGGGGCGTGGAGCCTACAGCCAACCACCTATGTGCCACCGCGTAGAGTGGAAGAAAGCCAAGAAGAAAGCAGCCGAGAAAGTGAAGAGTCGCCAGCACGCAGAGGCGCGACGGATCCAAATGGAAACAATGGGATCGTCGCATTACGGATCGGGCGGCAGAGAGTCATGGGAGGTAGAGTTTGTAAGTATATTTTGATTTCTAGTTTTTTTTAAATTTATATTTCTTTAAATTCTTTATATATTTTAGTCTAATATATTGTGACGTCTAATTGTTTGTATATCTCTAAATGTTTTGCAGACTACCATCATTGGTAGGACACCTAGCCCTAGAGAGGTAGGTTACCATCGAGGCCATAACCGCGCAGCGACATGGCTTCACTTTTATGAGGAGGGTCTCATCACTGAGGACCAATACAACTGGGCCATGAGGATTCGACAGCCAGAGGAGGTATGTTATTCTTACTTTCCTATTAAAAGTATAACTAATTATAACTTTTTCTCCACCTTGTCTATGTAAGCAACCCTGATCTTTTGTGTGTGTAGGCGAACCCGGATGTGGAGCACAGCGAGGAGGGGGATAGCGACGCTAGTAGCCATGGTGGTACTAGCAAGGATGTTTCCTCTTCAGATTCATAGAGGAGCACCATACCTCCTCATGAGGCCTTCTTTTCTTGTATATGTATGATATCTCTTTGAGTCTACTGCTTGCGGCCACGCTTTAGGTCGCAAGCACTCAAAACTTCCCTTGTAAATGCTTTGATATATAATGAATACATGGACTTTTACTTTCAATTCTCGTGCCCGTAAGATACATTGTCTTTTTTCCAAATACACAATCTGATGTATGGGAGGGGGAAAGAAAAAACCAGAGAGCCTCTCTGGTTTTTTTTTTCCAGTTCTGTTTTGTGTGTCTATCAGCGCGTCTAAATTGCAGGTAATTCGTGTTTATTCGCGCGTCTATAATGCAGACTACAGGTACTTATACACGCGCTGCATAATTCAAATTAAAAAAGGAAATTAAATATCTTTTTAAAAAAATGACATTTTTTGTTTTCCGTTCGCGTCTATCAGTGCTTGTAAAAGCGCGTCTAAAAGCGTGTCTATATGCGCGTGTATATGTGCATCTATTGGGGCATCTATTTGTGCATGTAAATTCGTCGATACATGCGATTATGGACGCAGAATGATAGACGCGCAAATAGAGGGGTGGATAGATGCACCCGTAAGTTTTTCTCTGTATTCAAAAATCGCGTCTAAATGTGCGTGTATGAGGCCTTTTTGTTGTAGTGTCTGTCCCTTCGTTGGATGCTGCGGTCAAAGCTCCATGCAACCATCGTGTTGACATAAACCGTGGCATCTCCTCCATGCCTTCGGGATATCGAATCAGTCGATGAAGCATACTATGTCGGAATTGAGCCCGCGCTTCCTCTCGATCTTGCCTTGCAATCTGGTACTTGGCGAGCCACGTGCAACATACAAAAGCGATTCACCTTCTCTTCCATTGAGGCATTCATTCTTTTTTCTACCCCATTTCCAACCACCACATCTCCAGTCAGTCTATCATCGTCCTTAAGCGTCCATAGCATTTCATTGTTTGGTTCCACCGTTGGTAGCCATTGTGAGATATGCATTAACGCCTCTGACACCAACCAACCTTCGACCATGCTACCTTCTGGCCGAGCTCGTTGTCGCACAAAGCCTTTCAGGGTTTTCATGAAGCGCTCCAGGAAGAACATCCATCACGTATGGACAAGTCCAGCAATCTCCACTTCGTCCACAAGATGCACAAGAAGGTGGACTTGTATTGTGAGCATGCTAGTGGGCAGGTATTTCTCAAAGAGACAGACCGTCTCCACTGCTCCCCGCCTCGCGGATTCAATAGAGGATGTATTAATCTCTTTTTGTGAGATCCATTGCACCAAATTCGACAACTTGTAAATGGCCCCGCGAATTTCTGGAGTAAGGCATCCTGCGATCGCGATCGGTAGGACAAACTGCCACAAATGAGAAAGCATTATGAATAATGGCCACTTTTCAAATTGCAAAATGCCCACGCTAATTACAATCCATTATGTTCACAAACCTGACATATCTTATGCCAATCATGGGATTTTAGCCCCGACAATTGGTCATCTTTAGAAAATGTGGACCTGAGAGAACGCATCATACCTGTCGGAGTGCGGATAGACTTGATTACTTGCTTCACAATGCGCTCTTCTTTAGTGGACAAAACCCAAGGAGTGCGAGGAAGCTGCACTCCACCATCAGCACTCGACTCCAGCCAAAGTGCCTCCATCTTACCTACCTCCTTCAAATCCATTCGTGCCCCTATAGTGTCTCTCTTTCTTGTGATGTGGTCCCATAGCAAGCTGCCCACATTCTTGAAAATATGCATGGGATCCAACAAGTGGTTGACCTGTAAGTGGGTCCAATATGGCAACTCGTAGAAAACTGAGAACTGTCGCATTCCATTTGGATGTGATTCTGGGTTTACCATTTTCAGCTCGTACCAGCTTGCAGCGTTCATACGTGTTGGAGGTCGTCCAAGGATGTGAGAAATGTAGGATCTAGAGCATGGCAAAGGCGGAAGCTATGGAGGATGGAAGGAGAAGTGTGGACTCATGATGGAAAAGACACTATTTGTTACACAAGTGAATTAGGTTCCAAGATTGAGACTTGGACTCATAAACACAGTCTTGTGTATGTGGACAATGACATTGACACTTCACTGAAAAGAAAAGAGTACTATCATTGCATTAAGAAAAGGAAGCAAGTACAATGCTTTATAGGAAAGTAGGAAACTGCAGTAGGCACCATTGTGCATATGGGATAGGTTAGCCTGCATATCCTTGACCTTGAAGCTCCATACAAAGAGGCTGTTTGAGTGAGTGTGATTGCTGATTCTCAACAAAGGAAACCTTCCCTAAGTTCATGATCCTTCGACAAGAAAGCGGTGTGTCCTTGATATACCATCTTCTTCATGGTTCGTGACCTTTGGGAGTCTAACTGTGGCCCACACAATGGATATGCATGATAACCTAAGGTAACCAGACCTGTAAGGCGAGCCACGACCTAGTGAATACTTGATTGAATGAGATAAAATATAGATATTACCAGGGAGAATGGAGGTCCGCTCACCTGAGCACTCTCCCAATCCCGGAAAGTCATGCATCGTCCACATGAGAATGGCTCGAATGTTGGCTGACCGCCGACCATCGCGCCTGCTCATATCTTGCACAGTGACCCCCTCCTCCCACAAAATCTTAAGCTCATCGACTAATGGACGAAGATACATGTCCATATTTTTTACTTTGTAGCGGCCTGGGACGAGCAAGATAAGGATGAGATATCCTTTCTTCGTAGAAAGCCATGGAGGGATGTTGTAGTTGACAAGCACTATAGGCCACACACTGTAAGAAGTTGAGCGCAGACCAAATGGATTCACACCATCCATTGCGAGATCGAGCCGAAGATTCCTTGGCTCTCGCACAAAGCCTGGGAAGGTAGAGTCAATGTGGCTCCATGCGCGCGAATCCGCTGATATTCGTTGAACTCCATCCGTGGACCTATTCTGCACATGCCACGTTGTCAAGCTTGCCATGCCGGACGTGCGAAACATGTGGTTTATGCGAGGGATGAGCGGAAAGTGTCTGAGAACTTTTTGAGGGATGGTTTACCCTTGCAAGTCCTGTCGATACCTGTGAGCACCACACTTTGGACATGTCTCCATAGTCTCGTATTCATCTCGAAACAGTATGCAGTCGTTGATACATGCATGGATGTTATTGTAGTCCATGCCAAGCTTCCGTAAAACATGTCGTGCATCATCACGAGACTCAGGCATGGTATTTGCAGGTGGTAATATATGATATTTCAATAACTTGAAAAAAATCATAAAACACCTTGAAAAAGCAAAAATTTTTGTAATAATAGTGTCAAAAAAAAAAATCAATGAAGCCTATGTGCAAGGTACCTGAATAACTCGGTCACACTCGTATCGCTCCATCCGTATTTTGCTTGCACACTTAAGAGTGCAAGCAATGTCTTCAACCAAGATACTCGGCACCCATCATATAATGGTATGGATGCTTCCTCTCTAAGTGGATCAGATGTCTCGACATCCATGGGAATCAATGCATCGATCATTGCCTCCATCTCAGGCTCCAAGATTGTAGGTAGGTCGGAAAGGTTGTCTGTCTCCTCTGGAATTGACGGTATAGATGGGCCTTGTGAGTGGTGGATTGGCTCCTGCAATCCATCCATCGCACGTCCACGAACTCTTCTAATTGGCCGCAAAGGGTGCACTCCCCCTTGGGTCGAGACATCACCCCCCTGGATAGAAAATTTGCCAACAAGACCCAATCTTATTGTGTATGGTTTTCAATTAGCTTGCGAGTACAATGCATGATTAATATTAACTTCAAATTACCATTTGCTGAAAATCTGCAATCACCTGATCAATGATCTCATATTGAAACTCGCCAAATCGTCGTACGTGTTCTATAGACAATCGGCGTTTTCGTCTAATTGCCAACTTGCATTGAGAGCAAGGACATGGGACACGTTGATTAAGATATGCCTCACAATCTTGAGCAATAAGATCTTCTTCGTTTTCCATCTTATCTACATTACAACAAACGAGGCTCAAATGGATAGCTTTATGGAGATGTATGTCAAGTTGCAAGTTGACCATAAGCTCTTGCATTGTACATAGTAGTTGAGAGATTTATTGATGTTATATCTCGGCCCTATATCATGCTCAAGGATTTGTTTGTCCCGGTAGATAATTATTCGTTATTGTAAAAAAAAAAAGCATTGGTTCATAAGGTTCATGAGTCGAAGACTAAATGTTTGGACTTGACTAAAAGATTGGATAATGACTTAGATGCTAAAAGGAAAAGTGATGAATATGTTACTTCATCATTGCAACAAAAAGATTGGTGACAAGGATGCTATGATTAATGAAGTTCTTCACGAGGTGAATATAGAGTTGAAGGGGATGGAACACGATTCTTCTTTGGGATTTAATGGTGATAAGTCAATTATTGAGGTGTCTTCTTGTACAACCATTATACCTTATATACCTAGCTATGGTCTCTAGGTTATGTACTTTGAGTATCTTAGAGGGGCTCTACTAGGATTACTTATACAACTGCACTAGAGGGCTTTGAGTATAAGTAATCCATTTATGAGCATCATTGAGGATCTCTTAGTCTAATAATAAATCAGTCTCAACAAAAAGCATCTTAGAAATGTGGTTTTTTTGTCCTAGGATCGCATATTAAAATTAATGCCATCTATGAAATTTATCAACTATAGTAATAAAATTTGTTTCAATCAATTCTACTCATAGTCATAAGACCTGAGAGAAAATATCCTATGCTCAATTTAAGGGATTCTTCTTCTATAACAATACTTTTGGGTTCATTTTGATGAAGTACTGTAATGACCATTAGCTAGGGTATCATTTTCTTTTAGTCCTTCCGTTGACCCATTGGCATGATTTCTAATTTGTTATGCCTATAAAGTTAATACAAAAACAATGAATTATGCATATCACAATTAGATCCCCTACTTGGACATTATGAAGGACATGACCAATTTTAAGCCATCTTAAAGAGTCACCAATGTACGTGGCCCATGGCAAAGCACATTGCATACTATTATCAATAAGTCTATTATCGTGCATCTTAAATCTCCTAATTAGACTTTATAAAGTGTATGACTAATTTTTAGCCCTCTTAAGGAGTCAATGTAATGGTACCCATAAAAAAAGCAAAGTGAATACCATTACCATAATCATGGATATGCTATCATTCCAATATATGTTATCTTTCTCTTTCTCTCCCTCTCTCTCCCTCCCCCTCCCTCTCTTTCTCTTTCTCTCACATTTCCTCTCCCTCTCACAATATATCTTAACACTCTCCAAAAGCAAAAGGGAGAGGGAGAGAGAGAATGCACTCTCCCTCCCTCTCCCTCTCCCTCTCTTTCTCTTTCTCTTCCTCTCTCATTTCCTCCCTCTCCCTCTCCCTCTCCCTCTCCCTCTCTTTCTCTCTCTCTCCCTCTCTCTCCCTCCCTCTTTCTCCCTCTCCCTCTCTCTCTCTTTCTCTCCTTCTCTCTCATTTCCTCTCCTAAACAATCAAAAAAGAAAGTGATTTAAACCTTTAATAAGCAAAAGGGAGAGGGAGAGAGAGAATGCACTCTCCCTCCCTCTCCCTCTCCCTCCCTCTCCCTCTCCCTCTTTCTCTTCCTCTCTCATTTCCTCTCCCTCCCTCTCCCTCTCCCTCTCCCTCTCCCTCTCTTTCTCTCCCTCTCCCTCTCTTTCTCTCTTTCTCTCTCATTTCCTCTCCTAAACAAGCAAAAAAGAAAGTGATTTAAACATTAAACAAGCAAAAGGGAGAGGGAGAGAGAGAATGCACTCTCCCTCCCTCTCCCTCTCCCTCTCCCTCTCTTTCTCTTTCTCTCCCTCTCTCATTTCCTACCCCTCCCTCTCCCTCTCCCTCTCTTTCTCCTCTCCCTCTCTTTCTCTCTTTCTCTCACATTTCCTCTTCTAAACAAGCAAAAAAGAAAGTGATTTAAACCTTAAACAAGCAAAAGGGAGAGGGAGGGAGAGTGCATCTCCCTCTCTCTCTCCCTCTCTCTCCCTCTCCCTCTCTTTCTCTCTCATTTTCTCTCCTAAACAAGCAAAAGAGAACGTGATTTAAACCTTAAACAAGCAAAAGAAAGAGAGAGGGAGACTCACCGATGAGATATGGCGAGTGTGGGGCGGCTCCTCTTTGCAACGAAGGCTCCTCCTCTCCTTCGCGAACAACGGCGGCGGCGGCGGCGGCGGCAAGTCTTCTTCCTCTCCTTCTCTCACGACGGTCGCTCTCTCCCTCGCTCTTGCTCTCAAAACACACAATGTGCAAACGCGAAATGAAACCGCGCTTGGTTTCGGCCCGCTTTTTTTCCCTATGGAGCTTCGCTATTTGCATCACTATTGGCGTCGCTATTTGCAAATAGCGACGCCAATAGCGACACCGCTACCCGCCGTCGCTAGTCGACATCGCTACTAGCTCAAATCCTTGTAGTGGCTTTTGGTTTTTTTTGGATCAACATGACTTTCCTAGTATTTCAATATCAAAATGTTTGCCTCCATGTTGTAAGTATCAATGCATTTAGGGAATATGACATATATACTGAATGAAATCATATATGTCCTTATGATTCAGGTGTAATTATGTCGTCATCTTCTACTGTACATCCTCCAGTGAGAATGAGACATTGCGTCTTCACAATCGAGATGCTTGGCTACGACGGAAAATCAAATGTATGTGTGATCATTGTCGAGGATGTTTTTTTCGAGCACGTTGAATCACAATGTCACACCTCAGCATGTACGGAAAGTGGGACCAAGAAAAAGGCCCAGTAATTTTTATTGCTTTATTTGCACAAATATTATTGGTCTATGTTGTGTCTTCACCGTTAAACAAACTCTCCTTTTTTTTATTGAGTAGGATGCGGTACCACATCCTCAAATGGTCCCTCCAGGGCATTGAGAGACTGCGAAGTGTCGACACGAGGAGGCAGAGTCCTTAAGAAGTGTAACGTGTCAGCTTGTATTTTCAGGACACGTCTTAGCAATCCATCGGAAAGGATGTCTAGAAAGCTCTGCCCGGCACTCCCATGGAATGTTACGGGGTTTGCGATCTAGGGCTTTCCGCATCTGCCACGTAGCGAAAGTATTCTGGTCGTTCCCACTTAGGATCAACCTGAATTAGGGTTTTCTTGATTAGTCCTTTCCTAACAGCAACTAGCGTCGGACCCAAGCAAACTACTTTATGCAGAAACGCCAGGTCCGAAGCAGATTCACACTGCACTTGGTTCAAGGAGAATGGAAAACGAGAGGGATACAGAGCTCAACCTCTCTGCCATAAGGCATAGTCCCATTCCATTTCCCTAAAACAGTGTAAATCAGGTTTAATCATAACTCTAAGTCAACGCATTTGTTGTTCGTGTTCTTTGACAATCTTCCTGCTGTCCATCGCGATTTGAGAAAAGTTCTCAACCAACCGGGACCACCCATCCGTAGGACGGACCTATGGCCTATCCTCCGCATTTTCCTCGAGTTGTTTTAGTTATTTAATTACCTAACACATTAGTTGAACATGTAGCAACCAGCTTCTTTAATTAACAAGTTAGGCACTAGTTCCTTCATGTAATCTTATCACTTGACATAGAAAAACAATATCAAACAAGTTCCTTATTAACAGGTTATCATATTTATCTTTGAAATACAAAGAGTCCAGCCCGTAGGCTTATCCACAATCCGCCCCGAGGCTATCCAGCAATCCACAAGGATCACTATTTCAAGTTTCCGCTCGTAGACTAGTATGCGGGCCTCGAGATCCAATCCCGAGTCACGTTAGCCTCTTGTGCAGGAACCAAAAGGCGAGGGATTTACAGCCAGAGCCCCCCCTGGCACCCAAGTATCCTCCTACTCCAAGTAGCGCTCAACGGAGAGACCTCTCGCGATGGGTTCGGTCCACTTTCCCGATGTGGTCAACAACCCCCTTGGTTAGGGTTAGGCAGGCAGTCGGGGGTAACTGAAGCTGCCTCTCCCTTCAGGCCTTCAAACTGAAATATAGATATCTATTTATCTTTTAATTCATTGATCAAACAAAGCCAAATAGTGCTAAATTTGTAGCAAGCACAAACATTTCCATTGATCAAAAATGTTGTTAGCAAACTGCTAAGGAATGAATCCTTCCTTTCGAATGCAACCAGTACTCAATCCGAGATGACTTGCAACTTGGCAAGATCCCCTATATCCTGGGTTAGGGCGTATCCTCTTAACCCAACTTGGTCAAACCTTAAGTTCATTGGGCACTTTAGTTTATTGGGCTGGTCTTTAGTTTCCAATCAATCTTCTTTACTCAAGAAAAACCACTAAATTAGGATGATTATTCATCCTCTTGCAAGATAACTTGCGTAAGGACATGCCAACTTCATTGCGAGAACTTGGCCATCCCCTTGTGATCCAATCACAAGATCAAATGACTCCGTACTTGTTGGCAAGTCATGCATCAAACTATGAGTCTATGGAGTCACGAAACAATCTATTTCAGGTTACTAGGCTGATGTCGTTAAACCTAGGGTTTCCAAGTTTCATCTTGAAAGATTCTTAGGGACAAACCCTAGCTCACTTTACGATTACAATTCACTATCCCTACATTCAGTGAATGTGGGCAAGTATTTAAGGTATAGGCGTTTCTTGGACTTTAACTTATTCCGAACGAGTATTCCACGGCTTAGGTGTTTTAGGTTTTATGCCAATTTAGTTAACTCTAGAAGATAATTTCGAGATTACTTCCACATGATTCGTTGACTATGCGTAAATTGATTTTTATTTATTTTTACCCTAACTTATCGGTTTGAGGTTAGGCATAGGTTAGGTTAATTTCAACTAATTTTCCCTTTTCTTTGCGAACAAAATTCATGCTAAATAAGCAACCTTTTTCTTGCTAATTTATGCAGTTGACAACGATAATTTCATAGAGTTTATGCATCGTAAGAATCATTTCATGCTTTTGCACTTTCCATGATGATTCATTGCGATATGGGTTAATAGTGCAAGATGTAGTTTATACTTCTAGGCTTAACAGAAGTATACTATTTTAATGGATAATAATCTAGTCTTATAATTCATTTCAATGCATAAGCTATTTGCTAGAAATGCATTTATACCTTCTTAATTTGTATGTATCATTTTAAAGTATCGATGACTAAGTTCCTTCGTCGTAAACAACTAGGAGGAAAATATATCCTATTTCTAACAATTAACCTTGCATGATTGAGTTACAACAATATAAAAATTTGGGAAGGAAAACCTGGGTTTGGGGTGAGATATCCATGTGGATGCCCGGAAATGACCCTCCGGCGGTTGCGCCTTGGACTTTCTTAGGAGGCATTTCCGCCGTGGAAGCAGCTTAACAACTTCTTTTTGCTATTCCACCGTGGCTCTCTTTCCCAATAACTTGCACCGTCCATTGAAAATAGTTTTAGAAGGCTTCCTCCTTAGAGTCGATATTTGGGAAGGGGGTGCTTCAAAATTTCTCACGATTAAGACCCATTGAAGCCATGGGAAAGGCTTAATGGTCTTTGTAAACTCACACAAATGGGAAATAGAAAGGTGTGGAAAAGAAACAAGGTGGGGGAGAGATCTAAGGGGTTATTATTGCATGGCCAAGGAAAGGGCTAAGGTAAAATTCTCTTGGGGAAAATGGTCCCTATAGAATCTTAAGGGAGGATCTCCAAGTGAAAAAGTAGCCTTAAAGGCTATTTAAAAAGGCCTAAGGAGGCCTTAGGAGAAGATATAAGGGGGGGGGGGGGGGGTAGTTCCGAAGGTTATAATGAACCAGGGCCCTAAGGAGGAAATAAAAACACGAGGGGGGGGGTAATAAGACCTTTAAGGTCTTAGTTCTTTTGGGAAGGAAAGGCTTACAAAGCCCAAGGAAAAGGGCTTATAGGGGTTTACACACGGGGGGGGTTCGAAGCCAGGGGAAAGGGGGCTTATCTAGCTCCCTTAGAAGCTTCCACTCAGAAGCTTCTGCGGCTTCTTTTTGGTACATGGCAAGAGGGGGAAATCAACGCCGAAGGTGGCGTTCTGACGGCACGTTTGTGAGGCGACGAGGCCTGCGGCTGCAGGCGGCGGCGCTGGGAGGATAGGCAGCAGGTAGATCGCACCCTCATGAGTCGAGGGGAGAGGCTCACTCTCTCCCTCTATGCAATGATGGCGCACGGCGTCTCTTCTCCAAAATCTCTGGCCCTCTGTCCGTCAATGCAGCGTTCAGCCGTCCCTCTGCCTCATCACAACAGCCCTCGTCTATTAAAATAGGGGAGGGAGGGGGATCCTCCTTCTCCTAACATGTCAAGCGGCATGGCATTGAGGCTAAGCAAGCTCCAGCGAGGAGCTTGCTGGCCCTTCTAAATCCCTCTCCCCCTCCAGCACGATCGTCGCTAACGGGAGAAGAAGAAAAAAATTTCCTATTAACCTTAATAGGAGGTTTATGAATTTTCAGTATTTGATATATTACAAGAAGAGTAGAGACGAGACTGATGATGACGATAGCAGCCCTCTTCAAATGCCCCATCAAGTTTTGGAGGAAGAGATTTTGGACAACATGGTGCACGATTTATTTTTCCATGAGGTTCAGGGGGAGGGTGCCACTAGAGAGACAGATGACCCTAACATAGCGTCAAAAACTCCATTGTACGAAGGTTGCATCTACTCTGTTCTACGTGCATCTCTCGAGATACTCAACTTACAAACCATTTATGGATGAAGTAATGCTAGCTTGAATGCATTATTGAAGTATGTATCATTTGATATTAATTCATAAATGCTTCTAGACAATATTCGCAGTTTGTTAACTCTGTTTGCACAATATATGCAGGTTATTGTAACAAATGCTTCCAAATGGAAATAAATTACCAACTAGAAGGGAGCAAGCAAGGCATTTCTTGACATCTCTTGGAGGTCTCGATTACGTTAAAATCCATGCATATGTCAATGATTGCATCTTGTTTCGTGGGGATCATGCATCTACACGATAGTGTCCTTTTGTGGTGAACCAAGATACAACCAGGAGATGAAATCAATGGATGTCCCTCATAAGGTTTTGCTACATTTTCCTATTATTCCACGTATTCAACTTATGTTTAAGTGTGAATCTATTGCGAGACTCATGTCATGGCATGCTAGTCACCATTCAAGTGATGGAAAGTGGAGAATTCCTTCAGACACACCAGCTTGCAACACGTAGACAATTTGTGGCCTACTTTCAAAGAAGAGTCCAAAAATTTGAGATTTGGTCTAGGATTAATGGAATAAATCCATTTGGCATCAAAAGCACCTCATTTAGTGTATGGCCAGTGGTATTGGTGAACTATAATATCCCTCCGTCCATGGCAATAAAAAAAGGACATGTAATGTTGTCCCTTTTGATTCCTGAAAAACACAAAGTAAAAAACATGGACGTTTACTTAGAGCCTTTGCTCGAGGAGCTAGAAATGCTATGGAGAGGTATTGAGGTGCAAGATGTTAGTGCATCATTGTCCTCTAGAGATTTCACTTTAAAGGGCATGTTGTTGTGGACCATGCATGACTTTCCAGACTATGGAGAGTGTTCAGGTTGTTGCATACTCTATTTTATTCATTCTTACCCTTAATCAAATATATGTCATCATTAACCCACTTGTTTTTACAGGTTTAACTACATCAGGATATCATGCATGTCCAATTTGCGGTCCCTCTCTGGTTTCTTCTAGACCAACACGCTTGAAGAAGGTTATCTATGACAATCATCATCGTTTTCTTCCTATTGACCACCCCAAATATGCACCCCCCCACTAATGGAAGAACTCCACAATCTCTGACCATTCAAGATTGGAAGGACACCTGGACACACGCCAATGATCATCCTCCGCTCAGCAACTAGTTTACTTCTTTTGTTTGTCTTTAAAGTACACTCCATTATGAGAACAAGAAATAATATATTGTTTGTGCCTTAGATTCTCTATATTTTTTTGTCTCCCATATTGGAATGAACTCACAATCACCTGTTGGACCCCATGCATATATTCAAGAATGTTGCCTCTACATTATGGGATCACTTAATCAGGGCTCGTGATTCTGTGATTTACGTAGCATTGGACGTATGAGACGAGCTTGGCCACGCATTGGACCCAGAGGAAAGATCGAGTTACCTCGTGCACCTTGGATGTTGTCAAAGACCGAAGAAAAGATGGTGAAGCAGCAAATATGTAGCTTTCGAACTCCCACAGGATATATGAGATGCCTCAAGGGAGCCTTCATAAAGAAAAAGAAAAGAGGTGTGGAGCAACTATCCAGTTTAAAGTCTCACGATTGGCACAAAATGATTCAGGTAAGGATTTTCATAGCCATAAATATATTAATTAGTGGAGTAACTATGTAGACTAATTAACAATGTATGAATATTTACATACAGTTCATCCTTCCTACTAGCATATCCCATTGTGTTTCCAAAGATGTGTATGAATCATTTACAAGATAAGTGAGCTCGTGAGGTATGTATACTTTATACTTATTTTTTAGTTTATATATTACGTACATCACACAGTAAACCCGCTTGAATTTATGAACAAAACTAATCATCGTTCTCAATTGCATATTGGTAGATTTGTGAGTTTGAAGGAAATCATGAGCTTCCCAAAGTATCTTCTGCTTAAGTGACTGGCTTGCCGGTATGCATAATCTCATCCTATAGTAGACAAGTCCACTACTGATAGAGAATTCATGGTACTTAGCCTATAGCTTTTGATCCTAATCCTTGATAGGGATCTCCCTTAGCATCTTTTGATAGGCTGGATCATGGCATGCTTCTTCTCTAGCCAGCTCAAGTATTGAGTTGTTTGTCATGGATACCTTTGTGGATAGAGAACTAGCTGTTGATGGATTTCGCAAGATTAGAGAATTAAGGAATGCCTTGCGACTGAGTGCATCGGCAACTACATTCTCCTTTCCAGGTCGGTATTTGATTTCAAAATCATACTCCTCCAACACTTTAATCCACCGACGTTGCCTCATGTTGAGCTCATTCTGGGTAAAGATCCACTTGAGACTTTTATGATCCATCACTAGAGTAAACTTGATACCCAACAGGTAGTGTCCCCAAAGCTTTAGAGCATGGATGACAGCTAACAGTTCTAGATCATGGGTAGCATAATTCTTCTCATGGCTCTTCAGTTTTCTTGAAGAGTAAGCTATAGGATGACCTTCTTGCATAAGTACACATCCTAAGGCAAGCGTGCTAGCATCAGTTACTACTTTGAACTCCTTATTGAGGTCTGGAAGTTTCAAGATAGGTGCTGATACCAAACTTTACTTTAATCTATCAAAGCTAGATTGTTCTCGGCAGTTGACTATGCAATCGATGTTTGCTTCTTCAGTAAATCTGTCAGAGGTGCTGCAATCAAAGCATAGTTTTTTATGAAGACCCTATACCATCCTGTCAATCCAAGAAAACTGCGTATTTCTTTGATAGTTGTTGGTATTGGCCATTCTAGAACATCTCTGACTTTGGCCGGATCCACTGATATTCCTTCCGCTGATACGATGAATCCTAGATATTCAATCTGGCGTTTGAAGAATGCACACTTCTTCTTCTTAGCATAAAGCTTGTGTGCCCTCATTGTCTCAAGGACAATGCGAAGCTGCGGTTCATGACCTTCTTCCTGTTTGGAATAGACTAAGGTGTCATCGAAGAAGACGAGTACGAAGTCATCAAGATATGGCCTAAATATATCCTACATTAACCTATTGAAGGTGGCAGGTGCATTCGTAAGCCCGAATGACATGACTAGGAACTCAAAGTATCCATATCTTGTGTTGAAGATCGTCTTTGGGATATCTTCTTCCTTGATCTTTATCTCATAGTAACCAAACCTGAGATCAATCTTGGAGAAGATCTTCGCACCCTAAAGATGGTCAAGAAGCTCATCTATTCTAGGAATAGGGTACTTGTTCTTAACACTTGATTGATTCAACCCTCTATAATCAATACACAATTGAAGCATTCCATCTTTCTTCTTCTGGAACAGCACTGGAGCTCCCCATGGTGAACTACTAGGACGGATGTAGCCCTGATCTAACAACTACTTGAATTGCTCCTTCAGCTCAATTGCTTCTGGGATGGACATTCTATAAGGTCTCTTTGCAAATGGCACAGCTCTCGGCACTAGCTTGATTTCATGATCAACTTTCCTTTAAGGCGAAAGTTCTGTTAGCTCTTCAGAAAATACGTCCACGTACTCCTTTAGCCATGAGGGTCCTTCACTAGACTCCTACTTCTGATCTAGCTTATTAAGCTTAATCAAGTAGACAAGTAGACCCTTTCTAACTCCCTTTACAATCTGAGATGCTTTGGCCAATTGAATTTTCGGCTTTCCCGCCTCTCCTTGAGTTGTAACCAATTCCCCTTCAGAGTTTCGAAAGGAAACTTGGCCCTTTCCATAATGAATGTGGGGGTCATTAGGTTTAAGCCAATCCATTCCGAGCAAACACTCATGGATACCTAGGTTCATGACCTTGAATTTGATCGAAGTCGTCTTTCCTCCCAAAAATAATTCCACCTTAGCAGTATGCCTGGTACAAGTGACCTCACGACCATTTGCTAATTCCACAAGCAAGGTAGGTACTTCTATTGTGGCTATTCCTAGTCTTCTTGCACAAGCTGGTGAGATAAAGGAATGCGTACTGCCACAATCAATCAAGGTTTTGAAACCTTTACCTTGATAGTCCGATGGTGTCTGAATCACCGAAAACTGGCGATTCGGGCCTTTCTTGTGAAGAGTGGCATGGACTCTTGCCCTTTCATACTCTGCTTCCATGGTCGGGTCTTCTTCTTCGCACAATTCCCTATTGGCAACACATGCGGTTCTTCCTCTGCCTCGGGTGGTGGCTCCTCGGCCATGGGCGGTTCCTTGGAAAGGTCCTCGACGTTGTCCTCCGCCAAGTTTGGGGCATTCCCTTTTGAAATGACCGGGCTTGTTGCAGTGGAAACAACGGAGATTGCGGCCATTACTTTGGGTAGGGACAAAGTTATTGACATTATTGGTCCTTCCTTTCTTTCTTTGTCCCCAGTTTTAACCTTGAACTCTCTCCGCTTGGGGCCTATATGCTCCTCTATTATGATCATTATAAGACCAAGTCTTGTTACTTCTTGGCCTGGCCTATACTTCCTGATTTATGGGCGCAACTCAAATGAGTGCATCCTGTAGATTTGTTGGCCACATAGATTCGAGGTGGGTATTCACTGGTGGGTTTAAATCGGCACAAAATTTCCACACTTGTTGTGTCTTATCCATTTGTGGCGCATACTTCAGAAGTGAGACAAATTTTGAGTAGTATGCGTCAAGAATCAGACCCAGCTATTTTAGCTCATACAACTCATTCATTTTCTGTGTGTGATACGCAGGTGGTAAGTATCTTCAGCTTTCTTCAGCTTTTCCCAGGTAATGGATCCTTCCGAGATCCCTTGATCTCTGCACCATTGCTTCCACCAAAGCCTGGCTTCGCCGGTGAGCTTCAGCTTGGCGAGCATTGCTTGGTTGGCGGGTGTAGTACCGGCTACTTCAAAATAATCTTCCATGGACTCTATCCAAATCTCAGCATCAGCTTGAATAGTCCTTCCTTTCCCGTCAACTTCCGGCGGTTTGATCTTCTTGAGAAGAAACTTCTTCTCTTGAATCACGGTCGTACTTGATGTAGGGGACGGATTGGGAATCTGTATCTGGGGTTGTGCCTAGGTAGAGGATTCTTAACATTAACAACTCACTAATCGTGATGATTATATTTCATACCCAATTCAGCTTTCAGCCAAGAAACCTAGCCACTTAACTTTTTATCAATACTCATAGACAAGACAATCATTGATAAAAAGAAGTCTTATTCCATTCATATGGGCATAGCCCTTTCGGAGTACAATATTTCTTGGGATGGTAGAGCAACTGGTATATTAGTTCGGGGAGAATAATGTTGTGTTACATTTAGCCACGGGAACTGGATAATAGTATGGTATTGGGTCATGGATCTTCAGGAATCGATAAGTCATCGAAAGATTAGGGTATCCTTTCCTTTGGTACCCATTCTTCTCGTAGCATCCCAACACCTTGATCCTGTCTCAGCGGGGATTATGCGGGTCACTTCCTCGTATACATATGAATTGAGCTCGACCCTCCGACCTTCAACATGTAAAGTTGTGTTTACGTGAGCCTCAACAAAAATGAATAGCTTCACGATCTTCAGGTCCTCCAACCACTTGATTCTCTTTAGGTTGGTTCAAAGGTACGCAAGCTGGTGGGCAGCTATGTAGTAGATTCTTGAGTCACCCGTCCATCTCCATTCCACGTACAAAGGCGATGGATTATAAATACGGTCTAGGATGTTCATCATATCGATCCTTTGTCGATAATCTGAGGAATGCATCATGGTCATAAACATGACTTGGAACACTAAGAATCTGTTCCATGCTTCATAATTTTGCAAGGCCACATTGAAAGTAAGGAAATGTTCTTAATAGCAATATTTGCTTTATTTCTTCTTATTAAGATTTCTTATAAAGACAGATCCTTCGTTGGTTCGCTCTGATACCAACTGTAACGTGTCCACCTGTTCTCGTTTAGGACACGTCTTAGCAGTCCATCGGAAAGAGAGTCTAGAAAGCTCCGCCCAGCGCTCCCATGGAATGTTACGGGTTTTGCGATCTAGGACTTTCCGCGTCTACCACGTAGCAAAAGTATTCCGGTCATTCCCACTTAGGGCCGACCTGAATCCGGGTTTTCCCTAATGGTCACTTTCCTAAACAGCAACTAGCGTCAAACCCCAAGCGAACTACTATATATTAAAACGCAAGGGATGAAGCAGATCCATGCTGCACTTGGTTCAAGCAGAATGGGAAACGAGAGGGATGCAAGGCTCGACCGCTCTGCCCATAAGGCATAGTCCCATTCCGTTTCCCTAAACCAACATAAATCGGGATTGTTGTAACCTAAATTCTAGGTCAGCGCCCTTTCTATTCATTTCCTTTAAGAAGAGCTCCTTGCTGTCCATTACGATTGAGAAAAGTTCCCGGCCAACCGGGACCACCCATCCGTAGGACGGACTCATGGCCACATCCACCGCACTTTCCTCAAGGTTGCTTTAGTTGTCTAATTAACTACTACATTTAGTTGGACATGCATCAAACAGCTTCATTAATTAGCCAGTTAGACATTAGTTCCTTCACGTAATCTTAGTATTTGATATAGAAAAAAATCTCCAACAAGTTTCTTTTCAACAGGTTATCTTATTTATCTTTGGAATATATCCATAAAGTCCATCCCACAGGCTAATCCATAATCCACTCGAAGGTTATCCATAATCCACCCAAAGGCTATCCAGCAATCCACAGGGATTACTAATCCAAGATTCTGCCTGTAGACTAGTATGCGGGTCTCGAGATCCAATCCCGAGTCACGTTGGCCTCTTGTGCAGGGCCCGTAAGGCAAGGGATTTACGGCCACAGCCTCCCTGGCACCCAAGCATCCTCTTGCTCCAAGTAGTGCTCAACGAAGAGAGCTCACACGGCGGGTTCAGTCCACGTTCCCGGCGCGGCTAACAACCCCCTTGGTTAGGGTCAGGCAGACAGTCGGGGGTAACTGAGGCTGCCTCTCCCTTCAGGCCTTCAACCTAAAGCATTAAATATCTTTCCATCCTTTAGTTCCTTGAGCAAACAATGCAAACAGTGCTCCTAAACTATTACAAACATAATCAATTCCAGTGGTCGTTTATTTGGCGAACTGCTAAGGAGGGAATCCTTCTCTCTGAATGCATCCAGCATTCGATCCCAGATCAATTGTGACTTGGCAAGATCCCCAAGGGTATGTTTATTAACCCTTTTATCCTTGGGTTAGGGCCATACCCTGTTAACCCAACTTAACCAATACCTTAGGTTTCATACATTAACAATAAATCCTGGCGACCATGTCACTCCAAATTGTTGACTGATCCTTTGCTTCCAAGAAAATACCTAATTTCCCTTAACTTGGCAATTTTTCCCCAAGAAAGGTGATGTAACAGGATGACTACTCATTCTCGTGTAAGATAAACTTGCGCAAGAGCCTGCCAACCTCATTCCAAGGAATGGCAAAACTCTCTTGTGAACAAACCACAAGTCCATGCGACATTGCAACTTGTTGCATAAGTGTCGCATCTATTCCATGGGATCATTTCACCCATTGAACGGCATTTTTCTGGTCACGGAATTATCTCCAGACGAGAAGCAGGGTTTAGGGTGGTCTTCTTACCCAACCCATTCCTAATTGCACTAGGCCGATAGTCCTAGGGATTCCAAACTCAAATCGAGATTTAACATTTGAACGAATGATCCTTAGGGTAGAAACCCTAGATCGTTACTTGCATGAGCATCCAATTGTCCCTACATTCCGTGAATGTGGGTAGGACCTTTGGGTATGAGGGTTTCGACTTGGCAACAAGTGCGAAACTAGGTCGTCCTTAACGTGCTAAATTCTAGTTAGCACTTGGGGTATTTATCGTATCGATTGAACCATCCTATGCAAATCCCTTGCGGGTTAGGTGATTTAGATAGTTCGATCTACTTGTCTTGCGACAAGGACGATCCATTCCTAGAGATGTTAACTTGATCTAAAGGATAAAGCTAGTTGTAACATCTTACAATTCACGTAAACATGCGATTCATTGCTTCTACGTATTGCTAAATTCGCAATAACCCTAACTTTTCTTGTTAGAATCAAATCGCATGATAAATTGCAGAATAACTTCCATTGAACCTACAAGGTCTTACATTCAAGGATCATGCCCACAATTCTTTTTCTAAGCTTTTAAGATTTCATGCTTTGATGAACCATGCAGCCTTTCCCTAAATACAACTGTTGATGAATGAAATTTTGCGTACGATGAATGTACACCATGCAATCCTTTCCTAACTACAACGTAGTAAAATTCATGCCAAATAAAGCTAGAGTTAACCTATTCCATGCAAGCTCATAGAATCATTTCCATGCTCTGCTATTTCCTATGGGTGATAACGACTTTCCCTAATGAATCACTACAATGAAGATTTGCCTAAAAATGCGATATCCACTTAAAATTTATCATGCCTAGTCAAGGTGCACTTAACAATTCAACCTTATAATGATAGGCAACAGTTGTTCTAGGCTCGTCACTTTGAAATACATGAAAATGCAACTTATTGATAAGGTCATAAAATGCATAGACAACTTACCTTTTTTTTCATTCATCCCGTTGAAAATACCAATGACCAATTTCATATCATGAACTAGTTCTAGTAATTGTTCAAATAGTCAATTTATTTCCAATTGCATTTAGCTAGCTGGATTTGACATGCATAGACGCAGGCAATGAAACCTGGTTTTGTGGGCTCGGGTAAATATCCACGTGAATGTTAGGAGAAGATCCTCCCGCAGGCGTGCCTTGTGATTTTTTAGGGGCCATGGTAGGCGTGTTTACGGACTTCCGATTCGCCTTTACCCTTACGCGATCGGTGAGTCTCCTCCAACCTTGGTAAGCAGCTTGAAGATCTTGCCCTTCTTCCTCATACGCAGGAGATCCCTTCGGAAGTACAGATCGTTGAAAATACCGGCTTGCGGGATTTGGGCTTATGGAAGGCCTTAGGGGTTGGAGCTTGGGCCTTTTGCGAGAGAGCTGAGGGAATGGAACTTAATGAGGGCTTGCGGGAATTGGGGTTTTCATGAGCAGGCTTGTGGGAATTGAAGCTTGTTTGCGAAAAGGAGCTCTTGCGAATGGGGCTTGCGGGAATGGAGGCTTTATGAACTTCTTCTTCTTTCAAAATCCCAAGATGGCTAGGAATGGACTTATGGGGGATTAGTGGGAATGGGGTTTAAGAAAGCCCCTTAGAAGCTTCTTAAAAGAACCTTCTAGGAAGCTTCTGGCTACAAACAGAAGCCACGTGGAAGAGGGAGGGGGTAGTAATGGGGTAGAACATGACGTCGATTGGGAGTTGGCTTGATGGTGGCTCAGCATCAGCACGCTGCAACGGCAGCACGGCAGCTGGAATGGTGGCAGCATGCTCACCCCGGCACAGCTGGTGGCGGACTTGGCAATGGCAGCAACGGCGCCCTCCACCTCCCTGTTTGCTCATGGCGTAGCAGCCTCTCCGACTCTCTACTCCATGCAACCTTTTCCTCTCTCCCTCCATGCAGTACGGCGTCCTTTGCTTTCCTCCCTCTTACCCCCTAAGGAGGGGTTTTTATAGGCCAAGGGGGGAGAGGGGAGCTCCACCACGTGGCCACTGCATGGCTCCCCCCCCTCCTCATGCAGCCCACCATTCCACTAAGCCCATCCCCCCACACTCCCTCTCCTCCAGCCGTGCATCGACTGGGGGAAAGGGATAAACATAAAAAAATTTGCTTTAATAATATCCATTTTGCCCCTCCCAAGAGGGTGTTTACCCGCGATTTTCAGATTTGAACCCCCGGGCTTGATTTGTCAATGCGGAGATCCTATATTCACGTGTGCGGGTTACGGATTAGACTGCCGACAATTCCAATATTGAAGATAACCTTTGTCCGAGTTTACGCGGCGTGCGGGGAGTCGTTTTTAGTAATATTTTTGAGCGGGAATATTACATTCTCTCCCCCTTGGAGGAATCGAGATGCCCTCATCTCAAGAATAACTGGGGATATTGTTGGTTGAGATTGCTTTCATCCATCCAAGTGGCACCCTCCTCAGGATAATCTTTCCACTGGACAAGGCATTCTCTCAAGGTTCTGGATCTCAGTTGTCTCTTCCTAACATCTAAGATCCTGTCAGGCCGTAGCTCAAGGACTCCTTGGCTAGGCATTACAACTTGTTAGTCATCAAGTACATGGCTAGTATTAGGTACAAACTTCTTCAGTAGGCTGATATGGAATACATTATGAACCTTTAGGTTCTCATGGAGTTGCAGTCTATAAGCATTGGGTCCTAGGTACTTGAGGATCTTGTATGGTTGTAATATTCCGATTCGCTTAACTCATGCGTGAACTGCCTCAAATGAAAAACGAATTGGATATTCCGATTCGCTTAACTCATGCGTGAACTGCCTCAAATGAAAAACGAATTGGATAAATGAATTTTTTTTTAATTATTCCCCCCTTATCCCCCCCAGCCGATTGACGAGCTGGAGGGGGAGGGGAATAGAAGGATTGAGTAAGCTCCTTGGTGGAGCTTGGAGCGTGGGGGGGAGCATGCGTGATGACACACTCCCCTCCCCTATTTAAATCAGGGTCGACACACTGAAGGAGGGGGCCGGAAGATCAAGAGGGAAGCTGCCGTGATTGCGTGAGGGTGGTCGTGAAGAGGGGAGAGCCAGGAAACGGCCCAGCGAAGTAAGGGAGGGCTGCCAAATACCCTGTGCTGCTGCCATGACAAAAGGAGGGAGGGAGTGCCGCCATAACATCGCAGAGAGAGAGGGCCTGAAGGAGGGAGAAGCCGAGGGACATAGGCGCGCATGTTGGTGAGGAGCCGCCACGGATTCTTGCCACCTGGGCATAGCCATCGACGGGCGGCCCTGAAACCCCCCCCAAGCTCACGTGGCGTGAAGCCTCAGAAGCTTCCTGGGGGGAAGCTTCTAAGGGGCCTCCTAAGCCCCCTTTTACCCCCCCTTCTTATGCCCTTTTTAAAACCTTTTTTTTTCCCCCTCCCCCGTGTTAACCCTTAAGCCCTTTCCCCCCTTTAAGCCCTTCCTTGGCCTTGGGAACCAACACACCCCCCGGGTTTAATCCCTCTAAAGCCCTTCCCCGCCCCCCCCCCCCCCCCCCCGGGTTTAATCCCTCTAAAAGCCCTTTCCCCCCCCCCCCGGTTTTAAACCCCCCTAGGATTTTTAAATTCCCTTTTCCCCTTAAGCCCCTCCCTTGACTTTGGGAACCTTACCCCCCCCCCCCCCCCCCCCCCCCCGGTGTTTTATTCCCCTAAACCTTATCACCCCCTTATAACCCTTTTAACCCTTTTTCAACCCCCCTCATAACTCTTTTCTTTTTTTTCCACAACTCCCTAAGCTTTCCTCTTAATCCCCCGTATCCCCCTTATTATTTTTTCCCCTGAACCTAAAAATCCAAATCATCATCATGGCCTCGAATGATATCCCGTAAGGGGAAAGTAGCGGTGAGATAAAAGATAGGGAGGGAAAGTAGAGGGAGTGAAAAGAAGGAGTGAAGGAGGAAGAGTGGGAAAAAGATAAAAGAAAGGGAAGGAAGGAGAATAAGTGCTTTCTATTCCTCCTACCCCAAGTCAAAATCCTCCAAGGGTTCCGTGGTTGCAAAACTACACTCACCCATAAACTTTTTTTGATCCAAAGAGACGGTGGAATTCCAGAAGAAAGAGGAAAAGGCTATCTCACATTCGAACTACGATGCCGCCGAAGAAAGTCCAAGGTGTAGCTGCGGGAAGGTCATCTCCCGGTATCCATGTGGATATCTCACCCCAAAACTAGGTTTTTGTTCTTGGCTTTAATTCGGTTTTAAGTCGATCATGCAAAGAAAAATTGTTAAGGATAGGTTATATTTGTTCGAGTTATTTGTAACGAAGGAGTTTAGCTTATGAATGACAATGTATACAACTTAGCTTTCTTCAAATTGCATCAAGCATTATAAATTACGAGCAAGATTAGCCATTTACTATAGTAGTATATTTTAGTTAAATCCTAAGGTGTTGAAATTATATCTTGCACCATTAGTCTTATTTCTTTCGCAACGAATCGTTGTAAATGGTTAAATTCATGAAAGGTTTCTTTCGATGCTCAAATTACTAGGAAGTTATCTTTGCTAATTGCACATCTTAGCAAGGCAAATGTTGTTATTTGGCATGAGTTCATCTGTAAGGAAAACGGAAGTTAAAATTAAGCTGTATTGACTAGAAAGTAAATTGTCACAAGGATAGCAAAACCGTGACAAGAATATTAATGTACCTTCCGAAAGATAACTAAACCAATCTAAACATAGAAACATTCATACCCTAAGCACTTGACTACTTTCCTTACTGTAGGGACAATAAATTCGTAAAGATAAGAAACTAGGGTTTGTCCCTAAGGTTCTTAAAAGAAGAAACCCTAGGCCTGACATACGTCAGCTTAAAGAATCTAAACAGATTATTCCATCGCAGGACTTGCGCAACAAGTATGAAATCATTTAGTCTTGTGATTGATTCACAAGGAGAAAGAGTAAAAACCCTCATCAAGGATGGCAGATCCCTACGCAAGTTATCTTGCAAAAAGATGTATTTTTGGATATCCTTCTAAATAAGAAAAGTTGTAAACCGGAAATTAGTATATCTAAGGAACTTTAGGGTTAACCAAGTTGGGTATGCCCTACATCAGAATGTAAAAGATCTTGCCAATTTACAAGACACCTTGGGAACGAGTGCTGATACACTCAAAAGGAAAGAACACTTCCTTAGCAATTTGCCAAACAACTCGGTTGATTAACGGAAATGTTTGTGCTTGCTAGAGATTTTAGGGATCTGTTTGAATTATGAATTACAAATGAAATGAGTACCTATACTTCAGGTTAAAGTCCTGAAGGGAGAGGCAGCTTCAGTTACCCCCGACTGCCTGCCTGACCCTAACCAAGGGGGTTGTTGACCGCGCCGGGAACGTGGACCGAACCCACCGTGAGAGGTCTCTCCGTTGAGTTCTACTTGGAGCAGGAGGACGCTTGGGTGCCAGGGGGGCTCTGGCCGTAAATCCCTCGCCTTCCGGGTCCTGCACAAGAGGCTAACGTGACTCGGGATTGGATCTCGAGGCCCGCATACTAGTTTACGGGCAGAAGCTTGGAATAGTGATTCCTGAGGATTATTGGATAGCCTTCGGGCAGATTATGGACAAGCCTACGGGCGGAACTCCTTGTATTTCAAAGATAAAATGATGAAATGTAAAGAAAGAACTTGCTTGATATTGTTTTACTATGTCATGTGATAAGATTACGTGAAGGAACCAGTGCTTAACGGGATTAATTAAAGAAGCTGATTGTTATATGTCAAATTAATGTGTTAGATAATTACATAACTAAAACAAACCGAGGAAAGTGCGGAGGATGGGCCATGGGTCCGTCCTACGGTTGGGTGGTCCCGGTTAGCCGGGAACTTTTCTCAAAAATCTCGAAGAATAGCGGGATGATCATCATCATCGAAACGAATAACGAGAACAATGACCTAGAGTTACGTCTTACCCGATTTACGCTCTTTTAGGGGAACGGAATGGGACTATGCCTTATGGCAGAGAGGTTGAGCTTTGTATCCCTCTCGTTTCCCATTCTCCTTGAACCAAGTGCAGCGTGAATCCGCTTCGGACCTGGCGTTTCTACGTAAAGTAGTTCGCTCGGGTCTAACACTAGTTGTTGTTAGCTAATGACCAATCAGGAAAACCCTATCCTAAGTGGGAACAGCCAGGATACTTCCACTACGTGGCAGACACGGAAAGACCTAGATCGCAAAACCCGTAACATTCCATGGGAGTGTCGGGCGGAGTTTTCTAGACATCCTTTCCGATGGACTGCTAAGACGTGTCCTGGATGATACTAGGGGACATGTTACAGTTGGTATCAGAGCTGACCAATAACGGAATTGTTTTTATGAGATCCCAATAAAATGAAGTAAAGAAATTGTTGCTGTCCAAACATTTTCTCATCTTCAATGCTGTCTTGCAGAATTATGAAGCATGGAACAAGTTTTTGGTATTTCGGGTCATGTTTATGACTGCAATGCATTCTCCGCTTTATAGACAAAGAATTGGGATGATGAACATCCTGGAGCAGATTTATAATCCATCACCTTTATACATAGAACGAAGATGGACGGGGTCTTCAGGAATCTACTATATAGCCGTCCACCGGTTTGCTTATCTACAGACCAACCTAAAAAGGATCAAGTGGTTGGAAGACTTGAAAGTCGTGAAGCTGTTCATTTTTGTGGAAGCTCACGTAAATTCGACTTTACATATTCAAGGTCGGAGGGTTGAAATGAACTCATATGTATATGAGGAAGTAACTCGTGTAACCCCAGCTGACAGGATTAAAGTGTTGGGCCGCCATGAGAAGTATGGATTCCAACGGAAAGGGTATCCTGAACTTCCAATGAATTACCGATTCCTAAAGATCCATGATCCAAAACCCTACTATTACACAGTTCCTGTAGACAAATGCAATACGACGTTGTTATCTCCAAACTGAATGTAATGATTAGATTATCATCACATGAAACGTTGTATAAGGCTATGCCCATGTAAATACAAATAAAGACTTCTTTTATCAATATCTGGCTGTGCATAAGAGATGTTAAAAAGTTAAGTAGCTACATTGTTTACGAGATAGCTGAACTAAAAATGAAAGATAAGCTAACATTGATTATCATATAATATCATTAAGAAAACTTTTAACCAGGCACAACCCCAAGTACAGGTTCCAAATTCGCCTCCTACATCAAGTACTGTTGTGACCTAGGAGAAGAAGTTCCTCCTCAAGCAGATAAAGCCACCCGAGTTTGACGGGAGAGGCAGATTCGTCTAGTCTGATGCTAAAATTTGGATTGAATCCATGGAGGATTACTTTGAAGCAGCTGGTACTGCACCTACCAATCAGGCCATGCTCGCCAAGTTAAAACTCACCGGCGAAGCCAGACTTTGGTGGAAGCAATGGTGCAGGGATCAAGGGACTTCAGAGGGGTCCCTTACCTGGGAGAAGTTGAAGAAAGCCGTGCAGGGAAGATATTTGTGACCTGCATATCGTACGCAGAAAATGAATGAGTTCTAAGAGCTAAAACAGCTAGGACTCACTCTTGACGCATACTACCCTAAATTCATCTCACTTTTAAAGTATGCGCCACAGATGGACATAACGCAGCAGGTGTCCAAATTTTGTGCAGGCTTAAATCCGCTCGTAAATACCCGTCTCGAATCTATGCGTCTATCAGATCTTCAGGATGCACTCATTCGAGCGGCGCCTATAATTCAAGAGGTGCAAGCTAGACCAAGGGGTAACAAAACTTGGTCCTATAGTGACCCGAACAGAGGAGCATTCAGACCTCAAATGAAGAGAGTTCAAGGTCACAATCAGGGACAAAGGAAGAAAGCAAGGACAAATAACGTCAACAACTTTGTTCCTACTCAAAGTAATGGCCAAAACCTCCGACATTTCCACTGCAACGAACCCGGTCACTTCAAGAGGCAATGTCCCAAGCTCAGCGGGGGACATCGTCAAACGCCTTTCCAAGGTGCAGGCCGCGGTCAAGGGGCCGCCACCCGTGGAAGAGGAAGAACTGCCTACATTGCCAATAGGCAAAGATACGAAGAAGAAGAAGAGGAAGATCCGACTATGGGAGCAGAATTCGAAAGAGCGACAGTCCATGCCGCTTTACACAAGAAAGGGCCGAATCACCAGTTCTCGGTGATTCGGACACCGTCGAACTATCAAGGTAAAGGTTTCAAAACCTTGATTGATTGTGGCAGTACACATTCCTTTATCTCACCAGCATGTGCAAAAAGATTAGCAATAGCCACAGTAGAAGCACCTACCCTGCTTGTGGAATTGGCAAACGGTCGTGAGGTAACTTGTGCCAGGCAAACTGCTAAGGTGGAATTATTTCTGGGAGGAAAGAAGACTTTAGTCAAATTCAGAGTCATGAATTTAGGTATCCATGAGTGTCTACTCGGGATGGATTGGCTTAAGCCTAATGACGCCCACATTCATTGTGGAAAGGGTCAAGTTTCCTTTCGAAACTCTGAAAGGGAATTTGTCACACTCAAGGTGAGGCAGGAGTGCCAAGAATTCAATTAGCCAAAGTATCTCGGATCATAAAAGGAGTCAGAAAAGGATTACCCATTTACCTTATCAAACTCAACAAGTTAGATCAAAAGCAAGAGTCTCATGAAGGACCTTCTTGGCTAAAGAAATACGCTAACGTATTCCCTGAGGAATTGATTGAACTTCCGCCTCCAAGAGAAGTAGATCATGAGATTAGGCTAGTGCCTGGAGCTGCACCAATTGCAAAGAGACCTTATAGAATGTCCATACTGGAGGCAATTGAGTTGAAGGAACAACTCAAGCAACTATTAGATCAGGGTTACATCCGGCCTAGCAACTCGCTGTGGGGAGCTCTAGTACTATTCCAGAAAAAGAAAGATGGGACACTTTGACTATGTATTGATTACCGAGGGCTGAATCAATCAACAGTCAAGAACAAGTATCCTATTCCTAGAATAGATGAGCTTCTTGATCGTCTTCAAGGTGCAAAGATCTTCTCCAAGATTGATCTCAGGTCAGGTTACTATCAGATAAGGATCAAGGAAGAAGATATTCCAAAGATGGCCTTCAATACAAGATATGGGCACTTTGAGTTCCTGGTTATGTCATTCGGGCTTACAAATGCACCTGCCACCTTCAATAGATTAATGCAAGATATCTTTAGACCATATCTTGATGATTTCGTGCTTGTCTTTTTCGATGATACTTTAGTCTATTCTAAACAGGAAGAAGATCATGAACCTCAACTTCGGATTGTCCTTGAGACAATGAGGTCTCATAAGCTGTATGCAAAAATGAAGAAGTGTGCATTCTTCAAGCGTCAGATTGAATATCTGGGATTCATAGTATCATCAGAAGGAATATCAGTAGACCCAACCAAGGTCAGAGATGTGCTTGAATGGCCAATACCAGTATCCGTCAAAGAGATACGTAGCTTTCTTGGATTGACAGGATGGTATAGGGTCTTCATCAAAAACTATGCTTTGATTGCAGCACCTCTTACAGATTTACTAAAGAAGTAGACTTCCATTACATGGTCAACTTCCGAACAAAATAGCTTCGACAAATTGAAGCAAAGTTTGGTATCAGCACCTATTCTAAAATTGCCTGACCTCAATAAGGAGTTTGAGGTAGTAACTGATGCTAGCATTCTTGCCTTGGGGTGTGTACTTATGCAGGAAGGTCATCCAGCAGCATACTCTTCAAGGAAATTGAAGAGTCATGAAAAGAATTATGCCACACACGATCTGGAATTACTAGCTGTCATCCATGCTCTAAAGCTTTGGAGACACTACATGTTGGGTAACAAGTTTACTCTAGTAACCGATCATAAGAGTCTCAAATGGATTTTTACCCAGAACGAGCTCAACATGAGGCAACGTCGGTGGATTGAAGTATTGGAGGAATATGATTTTGAAATCAAGTACCGACTAGGGAAGGAGAATGTAGTTGCCGATGCACTCAGTCACAAGGCGTTCCTAAATTCCCCAATCTTGCAAAATCCATCAACGGCCAGATCTCTGGCTACAAAAGTATCTATACCAAACAACCCTATACTTGAACTAGCTAGAGAGGAAGCATGCCATGATTTGGCCTACCAAATAATGATAAAGGAAATATCTACCAAGGAGCAGAATGAGAAGTTGCAAGCTAAGTATCAGGAATTTTCCATTGATAATGGACTTGTCTACTACAGAACAAGGCTGTGTATACCAGCAAGCCAATCACTTAAGCAGAAGATATTATGGGAAGCTCATGATTCTCCTTTTTCAGGACATCCTGGCTATGCTAAGACTCTTAATGCAGTTAGAAAGAGCTACCATTGGGAGAGGCTTAAAGGTGACGTTCTCAAATATGTCACTGAGTGTTTGTCTTGCCAACGTATCAAAGCCGAACATGTCATGATGCCAAGGAAACTGCAACCGCTTGACATTCCCCAAATGAAATGGGAATTCATCAGTATGGATTTTGTTGTGGGCTTACCCCAAGTCCAAGGAGGGTACAATTCCATTATGGTTGTGGTTGACATGCTTACCAAGGTTGCACACCTGATTCTAGTAAAAACAAACTATAAAGCCTCCGACATTTCAAGATTGTTTATCAAGGAGATATTCAAGCTACATGGGTTACCTAGAAGAATCATTAGTGATCGAGATTCTCTCTTCACATCACACTTTTGGAGAGCTATCTTTGAAGCTATTGGGACTCAACTCTGTTTTAGCACCGCCTACCATCCCCAAACGGATGGCCAAACAGAGCGAGTAAATCAAGTCATCGAGGATATGCTTAGGGCATACTGCTGTCGAGAGCCTAAGAGGTGGATTCAATACTTGCCTTTGGTTGAATTTTCCTACAATGCTTCTTACCAGCAGAGCATTCAAATGACCCCTTTCCAGGCATTGTATGGTCATGATTGTCGAAGTCCCCTAAACTTTTCTGATCCAACCCTAAGAGTTGAAGCTTCAAGACAAATGTTAGAGGACATGGATGATCAAATAAGGTCAATAAGACAAGACATACAAGCGGCCAAGGATAGGCAAAAGGCATACGCAGATTTGAAACGTCAAGATAGAGTCTTCGAAGAAGGAGACATGGTCTTCATTCGTGTACGCCCTAAAAAGAGTTCTCTATCCCTAGGAGAATGCAAGAAGCTAAGTCCAAGGTATTGTGGGCCGTACAAAATCCTCAAATGCCTAGGACCCAATGCTTATAGATTGCAACTCCCTGAGAACCTAAAGGTTCACAATGTATTCCATATCACCCTATTGAAAAAATATGTACCCAACCCTAATCATGTACTTGATGACCAACAAATTGTAATGCCTAGTCAAGGAGTCCTTGAACTAAGGCCAGATAGGATCTTAGATGTTACGGAAAGACAGTTAAGATCTAGAACCCTAAGAGAATGCCTCGTCCAGTGGAAAGATTATCCCGAAGAGGATGCCACTTGGATAGATGAAAGCTCTCTCAACCATCAATATCCCCAGTTTATCTCGAGATGAGGACATCTCGATTCCTCCAAGGGGGAGAGAATGTAATATTCCGATTCGCTTAACTCATGCGTGAACTGCGTCAAATGAAAAACGAATTGGATAAATGAAAATTTTTTTAATTATTCCCCCCCTTATCCCCCCCAGCCGACTGACGAGCTGGAGGGGGAGGGGAATAGAAGGATTGAGTAAGCTCCTTGGTGGAGCTTGGAGCGTGGGGGGGAGCATGTGTGATGACACGCAGGGGAGGGAGGATCCCCCTCCCCTCCCCTATTTAAATCAGGGTCGACACACTGAAGGAGGGGGCCGGAAGATCAAGAGGGAAGCTGTCGTGATTGCGCGAGGGTGGTCGTGAAGAGGGGAGAGCCAGGAAACGGCCGAGGGAAGTAAGGTAGGGCTGCCAAATACCTTGTGCTGCTGCCATGACGAAAGGAGGGAGGGAGTGCCGCCATAACATCGTAGAGAGAGAGGGCCTGAAGGAGGGAGAAGCCAAGGGACATAGGCGTGCATGTTGGTGAGGGATATCTTCTTCCTTGATCCTTATCTGATAGTAACAAGACCTAAGATCAATCTTGGAGAAGATCTTCGCGCCCTGAAGATGGTCAAGAAGCTCATCTATTCTAGGAATAGGGTACTTGTTCTTAACAGTTGATTGATTCAACCCTCTGTAATCAATACACAGTCGAAGCGTTCCATCTTTCTTCTTCTGGAACAGCATTGGAGCTCCCCATGGTGAACTGCTAGGACGGATGTATCCCTGATCTAACAGCTACTTGAGTATCTCCTTCAGCTCAATTGCTTTCGGGATGGACATTCTATAAGGCCTCTTTGCAATTGGCATAGCTCCCGGCACTAGCTTGATTTCATGATCGACTTTCCTTTGAGGCGGAAGTTCTGTCAACTCTTCAGGAAATATGTCGACATACTTCTTTAGCCATGAGGGTCCTTCACTAGACTCCTACTTTTGATCTAGCTTATTAAGCTTAATCAAGTAGACAGGTAGACCCTTTTTAACTCCCTTTATAATCTGAGATGCTTTGGCCAATTGAATTTTCGGCTTTCCAGCCTCTCCTTGAGTTGTAACCAATTCCCCTTTAGAGTTTCAAAAGGAAAATCGGCCCTTTCCACAATGAATATGGGCGTCATTAGGTTTAAGCCAATCCATTCCGAGCAAACACTCATGGATACCTAGGTTCATGACTCTGAATTTAACCGAAGTCGTCTTTCCTCCCAGAAAGAATTCCACCTTAGCAGTTTGCCTGGTACAAGTGACCTCACGACCATTTGCTAATTCCACAAGCAAGGTAGGTGCTTCTACTGTGGCTATTTAATAGTCTTCTTGCACAAGCTAGTGAGATAAAGAAATGCGTACTGCCATAATCAATCAAGGTTTTAAAACCGTTACCTTGATAGTCCAATGGTGTCTGAATCACCGAAAACTGGCGATTCGGGCCTTTCTTGTGAAGGGCGGCATGGACTGTTGCCCTTTCATACTCTGCTTCCATGGTCGGGTCTTCTTCTTCGCACAATTCCCTGTTGGCAACACAGGCAGTTCTTCCTCTGCCTTGGGTGGTGGCTCCTTGGCCAGGGGCGGTTCCTTGGAAAGGTCCTTGACGTTGTCCTCTGCCAAGTTTGGGACATTCCCTTTGAAATGATCGAGCTTGTTGCAGTGGAAACAACGAAAATTGCGGCCATTACTTTGGGTAGGGATAAAGTTATTGACACTATTGGTCCTTGCTTTCTTTCTTTGTCCCCGGTTTTGACCTTGAACTCTCTTCGCTTGGGGCCTATATGCTCCTCTATTGTTCTAATCATTATAAGACCAAGTCTTGCTACTTCTTGGCCTGGCCTGTACTTCCTAAATTATGGACGCAGCTCGAATGAGTGCGTCCTGTAGATCTATTGGGCGCATAGATTCGAGGCGGGTATTCACTGGTGGGTTTAAATCGGCACAAAATTTCGACACCTGTTGTGTCATATCCATTTGTGGCGCATACTTCAGAAGTGAGATGAATTTTGAGTAGTATACGTCAAAAGTCAGACCCAGCTATTTTAGCTCATAGAACTCATTCATTTTCTACGTGCGATACGCAGGTGGTAAGTATCTTCCTTGCATAGCTTTCTTCAGCTTTTCCCAGGTAACGGATCCTTCTGAGATCCCTTGATCTCTGCACCATTGCTTCCACTAAAGCCTGGCTTCGCCGATGAGCTTCAGCTTGGCGAGCATTGCCTGGTTGGTGGGTGCAGTACCGGCCGCTTCAAAATAATCTTCCATGGACTCTATCCAAATCTCAGCATTAGCTTGGACACTCCTTCCTTTCCCGTAAAATTTTGGCGGTTTGATCTACTTGAGAAGAAACTACTTCTTCTGAATCACGGCTGTACTTGATGTAGGGGACGGACTGGGAATCTATACCTAGGGTTGTGCCTGGGTAGAGGAATAACTCACTAATTGTTATGATTATATTTCATACCCAATTCAGCTTTCGGCCAAGAAAACTAGCCACTTAACTTTTTATCAATACTCATAGACAAGACAATCATTGATAAAAAGAAGTCTTATTCCATTCATATCGGCATAGCCCTTTCAAAGTACAATATTTCTTGGGAAGGTAGAGCAACTGGTACATTAGTTTGGGGAGAATAATGTTGTGTTACATTTAGCCACGGGAACTGGATGATAGTATGGTATTGGGTTATGGATCTTTAGGAATCGATAAGTCATCAGAAGATTAGGGTATCCTTTCCTTTGGTAGCCATTATTCTTGTAGCATCCCAGTATCTTGATCCTATCAGTGGGGATTATGCGCGTCACTTCCTCATATACATATGAATTCAGCTCGACCCTCCGACCTTCGACATGTAAAGTTTTGTTTACGTGAGTCTCAGCAAAAATGAACAGCTTCATGATCTTCAGGTCCTCCAACCACTTGATTCTCTTTAGGTTGGCTTGAAGGTACGCAAACCGGTGGGCAGCTATGTAGTAGATTCCTGAGTCACCAGTCCATCTGCGTTCCACGTACAAAGACGATGGATTAAAAATACAGTCTAGGATGTTCATCATATCGATCCTTCGTCAATAATCTGAGGAATGCATCGCAGTCATAAACATGACTTGGAACACTAAGAATATGTTCTATGCTTCATAATTCTGCAAGCCCACATCGAAAGTAAGAAAATGTTCTTAACAGCAACATTTGCTTTACTTCTTCTTATTCAGATTTCTTATAAAGAAAGATCCTTCATTGATTCGCTCTGATACCAACTCTAACGTGTCCACATATTTTCGTTTAGGACATGTCTTAGCAGTCCATCGGAAAGAGAGTCTAGAAAGCTCCGCCCGGTGCTCCCATGGAATGTTACGGGTTTTGTGATCTAGGACTTTCCGCGTCTGCCACATAGCGGAAGTATTTCGATCGTTCCCACTTAGGACCGACCTGAATCAGGGTTTCCCCTAATGGTCACTTTCCTAAACGGCAGCTCTAGCGTTGAACCCCAAGCGAACTACATTACACAGAAATGCTAGGGATGAAGTGGATCCATGCTGCACTTGGTTCAAGCAGAATGGGAAATGAGAGGGATGCAAGGCTCGATCTCTCTACCCATAAGGCATAGTCCCATTCCATTCACTAAAACAGCATAAATCGGGATTTTTGTAACCTAAACTCGAGGTCAACACCCTTTTTGTTCATTTCCTTTGAGAAGATCTCCTTGCTGTCCATTACGATTGAGAAAAGCCGGGACCACCTATCCGTAGGATGGATCCATGGCCACATCCACCGCACTTTCCTCAAGGTTGCTTTAGTTTTCTAATTAACTACCACATTTAGTTGGACATGCATCAAATAGCTTCATTAATTAGCCAGTTAGACACTAGTTCCTTCACATAATCTTAGCATTTGACATAGAAAAACAATCTCAAACAAGTTCCTTTTCAACAGGTTATCTTATTTATCTTTGGAATACATCCATAAAGTCCAGCCCGCAGGCTAATCCATAATCCACTCGAAGGCTATCTATAATCTGCCCGAAGGCTATCCAGCAATCCACAGGGATTACTAATCCAAGGTTCCGCCCGTAGACTAGTATGCGGGCCTCGAGATCCAATCCCAAGTCACGTTGGCCTCTTGTGCAGGGCCCGTAAGGCAAGGGATTTACGGCCAGAGCCCCCCTTGGCACCCAAGCATCCTCCTGCTCCAAGTAGCACTCAACGGAGAGACCTCACGTGGCAAGTTCGGTCCACGTTCCCGATGCGGCTAACAACCCCCTTGGTTAGGGTCAGGCAGACAGTCGAGAGTAACTGAGGCTATCTCTCCCTTCAGGCCTTCAACCTAAAGCATTAAATATATTTCCATCCTTTAGTTCCTTGAGCAAACAATGCAAACAGTGCTCCTAAACTGTTACAGGCACAATCAATTGCAGTGGTCATTTATTTGGCGAACTGCTAAGGAGGGAATCCTTCTCTCCGAATGCATCTAGCATTCGATCCGAGATCAATTGCAACTTGGCAAGATCCCCAAGGGTATATTTGTTAACCCTTTTGTCCTTGGGTTAGGGCCATACCTTGTTAACCCAACTAAACCAATACCTTAGGTTTCATACATTAACAATAAATCCTGGTGACCATGTCACTCCAAATTATTGACTAATCCTTTGCTTCCAAGCAAATACCTAATTTCCCTTAACTTGGCAATTTTTCCCCAAGAAAGGTGATGTAATAGGATGACAACTCATTCTCATGCAAGATAAACTTGCGCAAGAGCCTGCCAACCTCATTCTAAGGAATGGCAAAACTCTCTTGTGAACAAACCACAAGTCCATGTGACACTGCAACTTGTTGCACAAGTGTCACATCTATTCCATGGGATCATTTCACCCATTGAATGGCATTTTCTGGTCACGGAATTATCTCCAGACGAGAAGTAGGGTTTAGGGTGGTCTTCTTACCCAACCCATTCCAACCCTAGATCGTTACTTGCATGAGCATCCAATTGTCCCTACATTCCGTGAATGTGGGTAGGACCTTTGGGTATGAGGGTTTCGACTTGGCAACAAGTGCAAAACTAGGTCGAGTCCTTAACGTGCTAAATCCTAGTTAGCACTTGGGGTATTTATCGTATCGATTGAACCATCCTATCCGAATCCCTTGCAGGTTAGGTGATTTAGATAATTCAATCTACTTGTCTTGCGACAAGGACGATCCATTCCTAGAGATGTTAACTTGATCTAAAGGATAAAGCTAGTTGTAATATCTTATAATTCACGTAAACACGCGATTCATTGCTTCTACGTATTGCTAAATTCGCAATAACCCTAACTTTTCTTTGTACAATCAAATCGCATGATAAATTGCAGAATAACTTCCATTGAACCTACTAGGTCTTACATTCAAGGATCATGCCCACAATTCTTTTTCTAAGCTTTTAAGATTTCATGCTTTGATGAACCATGTAGCCTTTCCCTAAATACAACTCTTGATGAATGAAATTTTGCGTATGATGAATGTGCAACATGCAATCCTTTCCTAACTACAACGTAGTGAAATTCATGCCAAATAAAGCTAGAGTTAACCTATTCCATGCAAGCTCATAGAATCATTTCCATGCTCTGCTATTTCCTATGGGTGATAACGACTTTCCCTAACGAATCACTACAATGAAGATTTGCCTAAAAATGCGATATGCACTTAAAATTTATCATGCCTAGTCAAGGTGCACTTAATAATTCAACCTTATAATGATAGGCAACAGTTGTTCTAGGCTCGTCACTTTGAAATACACGAAAAGGCAACTTACTGATAAGGTCGTAAAATGCATAGACAACTTACGTTTTTTTTCATTCATCCCATTGAAAATACCAATGACCAATTTCATATCATGAACTAGTTCTAGTAATTGTTCAAATAGTCAATTTATTTCCAGTTGCATTTAGCTAAGTGGATTTGACATGCATAGACGCTTCCTAGTTCATGAAGTTATCGTGATTAATGCAATATTTTTACGTGAAATCAAAACCGAAAAAAAAAGCATGGGCTTGTGGGCTCCGGGAAATATCCACATGAATGTTAGGAGAAGATCCTCGCCTTGTGATTTCTTAGGGGTCATCGTAGGCGTGTTTACGGACTTTCAGTTCGCCTTTACCCTTACGCAATCGGTGAGTCTCCTCCAACCTTAGTAAGTAGCTTCAACATCTTGCCCTTCTTCCTTGTACGTAGGAGATCCCTTCCGAAGTACGGATCCTTGAAAATACCGGCTTGCAGGATTTGGGCTTATGGAAGGCCTCAGGGGTTGGAGCTTGGGCCTTTTGCGAGAGAGTTGCGGGAATGGAACTTTATGAGGGCTTGCGGGATTGGGGTTTTCACGAGCAGGCTTGTGGGAATTGAAGCCTGTTTGCGGAAAGGAGCTCTTAAAAATGGGGCTTGCAGGAATGGAGACTTTATGAACTTATTCTTATTCTTTTAAAATCCTGGGATGGCTAGGAATGGACTTATGGGGGATTAGTGGGAATGGGGTTTAAGAAAGCCCCTTAGAAGCTTCTTAAAAGAAACTTCTAGGAAGCTTCTGGCTACAGACAGAAGCCACGTGGAAGAGGAGGGGGTAGTAATGGCGTTGATTGGGAGTTGGCTTCATGGTGGCTCAACATCAGCACGTTGCAACGGCAGCACGGCAGATGGAATGGCGGCAGCGTACTCAGCCCGACAGCTGGCGGCGGACTTGGCAATGGCAACAACGGTGCCGTCCACCTCCCCCTTTGCTCACAGCGCAGTAGCCTCTCCGACTCTCTACTCCACGCAGCCTTTTCCTCTCTCCCTCCATGCAGCACGGCATCCTGTGCTTGCCTCCCTCTTACCCGCTAAGGGGGTGTTTTTATAGGCCAAGGGGGGAGAGGGGAGCTCCACCACGTGGCCACTGCATGGCTTCCCTCCCTCCTCATGTAGCCCACCACTCCACTAAGCCCATCCCCCCACACTCCCTCTCCTCCAGCCGTGCATCGGCTGGGAGAAAGGGATAAACATAAAAAAATTTTGCTTTAATAATATCCATTTTGCCCCTCCCAAGAGGGTGTTTAACCACGGTTTGCAAATTTGAACCCCCGGGCTTGATTTGTCAATGCGGAGGTCCTGTATTCACGCGTGCGGGTTACGAATTAGACTGCCGACAATTCCGATACAGAAGATAACCTTTGCCCGAGTTTACGTGGTGTGTAGGGAGTCAGTCTTAGTAATATTTTTTAGCAAGAATATTACAGAAAACCCTAAAAGATTTTGTAAGGCAAAATGCACGGCCCGAGGGAAGCATGGCTGAGGGTTGGTTAGTGCAATCATCCCTTGTACAAATCTCTGAATATCTTACTAAAGTGGAGCCCTCTTTACCACGACTATGGAAAGATGATGAAGATTTGAGGATGATCTCTATAATACCTCAAGGAAAAGGAAGGAGCAAAGTACTAATGAAAGAGGAACTTCGTAAGTTAAATGTATTTTTTGTGCTTAACAACGAAGTAATGAGCAAATGGGTGACACTATATAAAGAAGCAAGGGAAAGAAGAGTAAGCAAAAGGCAAGCATTTCGTGCTAAACATGGACGTAATGTCCCATATCGAGAACATTTAAGTGCGCTTCCACGTCATATTGATATAGATTGGCTACATGAAGAAATGGAGAAGATGGAAAAAGAGGAGGTGATGGATATATCGCAAGAGGAGTGGGAATACGCACGAGGTTGCTTATCAAGGGTGAGACATACTTATAATTAAATTATCTTTAGTTATATATGATATAATAATTTCACATGTCTCTTTAACTAAATCATTAATATGATCCCAACAATGTACTACTAGTGCACATTGTTCAATGCTATTTGGTGTGAAGGCAAGCATTTTCGAACTCAACGTATAGATGATAAGAGAAATACCTAGGATCGTGGTATCCTTGGGGTTTAATTGGTTCCTTGATACTACTATCTATTACGTTCTCTTTTATTTTCATATTATTTTACTAAAATTCGTACTGTTGTCCTAGGTGCTCTTATTTTTGGAGACTTTAAGTCCTTTGGCCATAATAATCAAGTATCTTAATATCCTTATTGATCTCGATATGAAAGGACAAAGGAAGAGTTCTATAGCATAAAGGATGTTGTAGAAGGATCTCGATATGAAAGGATAAAGGAAGAGTTCTATAGCATAAAGGATGTTGTAGAAGCATGATCTATATGAAAGGCAAATCTACAACCACAAATGTATGGGTTGTATAAATATGAAAAAGATACTAGAAATGTATTTGAGTTAGTTATATCCTAATTGAAGTGGCTTTAAGGATAGGATGTATCTAAATACTTGTAGCTATATGCAAAGAAGTTAGAATACTTTGGATTCTTGCAAACTAGATGAGATAGTACTTTGTCTAAGTTGTAGTCCCAAAGATTAGATCTCATATAAGAGCTATTTTTATAGAACATGGAAACAGATGGAATGATTTCTCAAAAGCACTCAAGAATTAGTATTTTATGGAGGATGTTAAATAAGTAATAGACAAGGGGTTAATAGTAGCAACAAAATTGCTACAAGACTATGAGTGCAAGTATGAGCAGTTGGATAAAATAGAGAAATTAATACTAGAGATGCAAAAATTCAAATTATTTCTTAACGTTGTAGACTCTTCTTTGCAGCCCAAAATTGAAAAGATTTGAGAAGATGATGATATCGAACAATGACTAAAGACAGGCTCAAAAGATATATAGGGTTCAATATCAAAGCTTCTAAAAATATAGAGACATAGAGATGAGTTGGGCATTGCAAGAGCCACTTCAATTGCAAAAAAGACAAAGCAAATAATCAAAAAACTAGTTGTAAGTGCAAGTCCTACTTCAAAAGATGATGTAATAGAGGAGTTGTGAATGGGATGCAAGATTTGTAGTTATAGTTTGTAAAGCTAGATTCAGATAAATGTCGTTCTTTAAGATATTCTAGATTTAAGACTTTGCATCATGAAGGAAATTAGGTGTGATACTGATGCCATGAGGCATATTCCATGGTGAATTTCGTGAGGTTTTTATTCCACGGTGGATTTCGTGAGGTTTTTTTGGTGGGTTTCGTAAAACTATATTTATTTGACGGAGCTCATAAACAAGGTGGATTCCTTGTGCGAGAAGTTGACGAGGACGCTTGTCCTTTTCAGGTGTCAGGTTTATTTAATGTACATGTGGGTGATTTCATAGCGGGTGATTCCACAAAATACATATTAAATTAATAGATATTTACAAGTTTAGAGTGCACTCATACTAAATTAAGGTTAGGACAGAGTTCCAACCTGTTTAATTATTTTATAGCCGAAGACTACTAGGTATTCATTTTTCTAAGTTTTATCTTTTTATTTTCTAACAATTGTAAATGCTTCAATTGATGTGTAGAGAAGGTAATGGTGGCATTGGGAAGCACTGGGCGATGGCGTGTATTAAAATTGCCTAGAAGAATTATTGTTTTTTTATGGGCGCGCACCTTATCACTAAAGGCGTGGTGTCCATATTTATTTAGGTGCACTTATTTATTAAAGAGCTTGATAAACATTTATTATTTTGTATGTGAATAGGCGCTTGGTTAAATATTTCATTGTTTGACATTGTATTTGGGCACAACCCAACTTTTGGGATGCCTAAATGCTTTACTCTTTATTTGGGAAAAAGCAAACACAAAAGCCAAAAGCATGCTAATTGTAAAGTGGGCTATTTTTTAGGTTGGAGATTAATAAATCTATAAATACATGCCTTGTGAAGTGCTCACATAAGGCATGGGGGGAGATTGCACCCAATTTGTCTTTTTGTGTCATGTTGTGTAAACTCTCTTCTTGCTTTATGAGCTATTATAGAGTTCTTTGTTCTTGGGGACCTTCCAGTGTTCACTACACACACATACAGCATCCAATTTGCATAACAGTGGTATCAGAGCAAAGCTGAGATCAAGGGCTTCCAATCACTTATCATCTCGCGTGAAGGCAAAGCTGCTGGAATGAACGGGCTTTAAAGACTATTTTGCAAAGAACCATCAATACAGGCATGTTCCTGGCGGTGAAGAACCCCTTTTTGCACTCTCAGATCACGAAAGACCTCACCCGGGAGGCGAAGGATCGCTTCTCAAGATCCTTTGTAAGTCGTTTTGTAACAGAGAAGCAGAGAAGGAAGATTATGAAGTTTATAATTAATAAGCTTGATAAGATTAAAAGGAGCTTAAGACTCCCAAATCCAACAATCAGCGGGCGAAAGGATGTACTCAATGACGTCGATTCTGATTAGGATGTGCCACCGTCCTGCAACGAATCGATAAAATTCTTAAGCTTTTTAAAAGCTTAAAGTTCTAAGCCTTCGTAAGGTTACAAATTCAATCTTCAATCTTCTCTATAGTGGGTGTTTGCACCAAGTTACTCCCGAATCAGTTTTGAAACTCCAGCAAGCCTCTGTTCCCACCTACAATTTTGCAAAGACGTTGATTCACAGCAAGTAGACCGTCGCACGTAGTTTTAATGGAAGAATTTTTCACTTGGAAGAAGACCGTCATCAATTGTCGTACCCACGAAAGAAGCAAGATGGTAAAAGAAAAAGCCAACAAGTCTTTTAAACCCAAATTTAAGCTACGCTTATCCTTCTAACAAGATTTCGAGTGTGTGAGGTTGTTTTAGATTTTTGCAGGATGTCCAATCAAAACATTGAAGATTTTATGAATGAATGTGATTTTCCAGAGCCGATTATGGAGAAAAAATTGGATCTAATGATGATGTAACTTCAAGAAGAGTGAAAAGTACGTCAAAATTTGCAAGCACAACTAGCTACACTTCAACAATCCACTATCGATCAGGACGGAGCGCAACCTGAAGATGTTATTCAACGTACGATTGATGCAACACTCGATGCATAGTCTCTCAATAAAGAAGCCAAGATAAGTAAAAGAAATTTCAAATTTTGTACTTCTAATGGGCAACATGATGGAAAAATTATTATTGCTTTCATCAGTCAATTTGATGACTATTTTCATGAAGAGCAATATGCTGAAAAAGATAATACATCACTAACCATCTAGCAGACAGAGTATCATTATGGTGGACTGTTGTCCACAAGAGTGTTGATTGTCCCTCTACTTGGGAAGCCTTCCAAATGAAATTTTTGTAGAATTTCCTTCCACCTCAACTTCATGAAAAAGCTATCAAACAATTGGATCTCCTACAACAAAGAGATCGTGAATCCATTCTGCAATACACTGAGCGTTTCTCGCGTATCTTACTACAACTTTGAATACTTGAAGATGTTTCTGAGGCGATCCATAAGCCCAAGTATATGTTTGTTGGTTTGCTTGGTCACCTCTATGCGGAATTGAATATGTTCAAGCCAAAGACTTTGGAGGATGTGATTTCTTTAGTGCATGATACTGAACACAAAATTCGTGGATGAGAGAAGCGACCGCAATAATTATCGACTACTAGTAACTTTGGTACAAAGCAATTCAATTCTAGCTTCTAAAGATTCAATCAAAATCACTTTGTTCCTTCTTCTTTCCGTAAACCCTAGACTCGACCTCCTACTTTACCATCAAATACAAATTCAAAACCTAAGCCTTCTCTCCAATTAAATCCCAATATACCCAAATTTCCAGGCCTTACCAATAATGTCTCCAAAGTAAAGCCTTTAGTTTGCTACAAGTGTCATCAACCTGGACAGTTAGCAGTAAACTGTCAATCCAAGAAGCAAGCTGTTCAAATCAATCACTTGGGAGCAACTAAAGACGAAGACCATGAAGATATGCCAGACTTCACTGAAGATGATGATGATATCGGTGATGCTTCAGATACTTTACCAGGTATACCAAATCCTCATTCATTATTAACAATGAAATATTTTGTGCATGGTCAAGAAAAGATTGTTTTTCATGATGATGGAAGCACAGCAAAGTTAGTAAAAGAATTGAATTTACCTATTGTTCCAACTCATTATCGCATAAAGGCTGCATTCTTAGGCACTAGATACAATGGTACACAAGAAGTTCATCATTTAGAAATTAAAATTGGTGATTATGTTGAGCGCATAAATTTCTTGGTTGTGCCTTTGCAAGCTAGTGATATTATTTTAGGAATGCCTTGGTGTCACAAATATAATCCCGACATAGATTATTCCACACATTCCATGAAAATTCATTCTAACGGAAAAATAAATCACACACATGGATCGCACACCTTTAATAATTTTGCCTTGATTAGTCACACACATGCTAAACGTGTAATGAGAAAAGGTAGTAAATCATACTTAGTATGGTTGAATGAAATTGAAGCTAAGGAAAATCACATGCATCCTAGGCATGTACAATTTCTTTCACAATTTAAAGTCTGTTTTGTTGCTTATTTACAATCTCCTTTACTACCTACATGTCCCGAAGACCATAAAATAGACTTAATCCCAGGTTCTCAACCACCATGTAAAGCACCTTATAGACACAATCAGATCAAACAAAATGAAATCCAAGCACAAGTTGAAGAACTGTTGAACCGAGGACTCATTAGACCCAATAGTTCTCCTTTTGGTGCATGTGTCCTATTAGTTAAAATGAAAAATAATACTTATAGAATGTGCATTGACTATCATGCCTTGAACAAAATCATTGTTAAGAATAGATATCTGATTCCTAGGGTAGACGACCTCATGGATAGACTACAAGGAGCCACTATTTTTAGCAAGATAGATCTCAAATCTGGATATCATCAAGTAATATTGGATACACTTGACATTTTCAAGATTGCATTTAGAACTCAATTTGGTCATTATGAAATTCTCATTATGCCTTTCGATTTGACCAATGCACCATCTATATTCAATCGTATAATGAATCGTATATTTTTTGCCATGGAATTTTCCAATCGCATAAAGGGTCCTATAATGAATCGTATATTTTTGAAGTATCAGAATTGTGTATTGTTTTCTTTGATGATATATTGGTTTTCAGTAAGAATGAGAATGAACATTGTGAACATCTATCTATGGTTTTTAAATTGTTAAATATGCTAACCTTGACAAGAGTGAATTTTTCCAAACCCAAATTGAATACTTAGGTCACATTGTCTCTTCTAATTGTATTCCTGTTGATCTTAAAAAGATAGAGGCAATTTTGAATTGGCGAATCCCTAAAAATGTGCATGAGTTACGTTCTTTCTTAGGTCTTGCCACCTTTTATAGAAAAATTGTGGGAAATTTTTCATTGCTTGCATTACCTTTGACAAAATTATTAAAGAAAGGTGTTGTGTATCACTGGTCTGACAACCAACAAAAGTCTTTTGATTTATTGAAACATGCTTTAACACATACACCTATTTTGCAATTACTTGATTTTAATCGACCATTCTTTCTAGTAGTCATTGATGCTAGCGGATCAGGAATAGGAGTTGTTCTCATGCAAGATTCACATCCAATAGCGTATTCTAGTTGCAAACTTAAACCCTCTGAATTGAAGTATTCCACCTATGATAAAGAATTGCTAGATATAGTTCAAGCCTTACGTCAATGGAAACACTACCTAATGGGATCTGAATTTATGATTAAAACTGACCAACAAAGTATGAAACATCTCCTTACCGAGCCACAAATTTCTAACCATATTATTAAATGGGTTGTTTTTATTCAAAGTTTTCATCCACTTATCCAATACCAACCCCAGGTAGAGAGAATGTTGTTGCAGATGCCTCGAGTAGAAGACTAAGTATCTATAATATTTTCGCTCTATCTTTTGATTCTCTTAGTCCTATGAAGGATACCTATGACCATGATCCCAGTTTTCACACTGATTGGAACAAATTAGTTGTTAATAACTAGATTCGAATTCATTGTTTGTCTTATTTTGATGGACTTATGTTTTATGAGAAAGGATTGTGTGTCACTGTTCAATTTAGATCATTTGTGTTGCATGAAATTCATTGTCCTCAATATCAAGGGCATAGAGGTATTATTTTCACTTTAAGAACATTGGTTGAAGATTTTTACTAGCCACAAATGGAATTTTATATTTCTAACTTTGTTTTTGAGTATTTAATTTGTTAAAGAGTCAAGTGACACCATGGTAAACAATATGGTTTGTTAATGCCTTTACCAATTCCTGAGTGTCCATGGGAATATATTTCAATGGATTTTATAACTGGTTTGCCTAACATACAAGCTAATCATGATATGATTTGGAATATAGTAGATCGATTTAGCAAATAAGTATATTTTCTACCATGCAAAAAAACATTAACTGCATCTCAAGCTACACAATTGTTTTTTAAGACTGTTTTTATTAACCATGGTTTGCCAAAAGTTATTATTTCTGATTGTGATTCTAGATTCTGTAACAATTTTTGGACTACTTTGTTTGCTAATTTGGGTACTAAGATTGATTTCTCATCTGCATTCCATCTTGAAACCAATGGGCAAATAGACTTTACTAATAGTACAATTTTAGATCTTTTGTGTGCATACATAATTTCAAAACCACAAACATGGGATATACACTTGCATCTACTTCAATTTGTATACAATAATACACCATACACAGCTACACAAAAAGTAACTTTTGAAATCATTTATGGACATAGATTGCCTATACCTGTTACATCATTGTCGAACAAAGTTAAAGCTGCTGATGATATTGCCAATACACATACTACTATTTTCGCGCAAGTTAAAGATATGATTGCGAAAGCCTAGCAATCATACATTAAACAACCTAATAAGAAAATAAAATCCATGAGTTTCAATGTTGAGGATTATATTTGGTTACACATTGAAAAGAGAATATCACAAAGTGTTGAGAAACACCCTGTTGTTAAAGTAGCACCTAGATTTTATGGACCTTTCAAAATAATTCACAAGATCAATGACAATGCATTTAAATTAGAACTATCCCGACATTGGAAGGTACATAATACTTTTCATATCAGCTTACTATGACCTTGTAGAGGCCAATTACTTGTCCATCCTATCTATGAAAACCCTCCTTTGTTAAAAGAAGAAATTGAAATTCTTGAACCTGAAACTATTCTAAACACTGACTTTATGACCACTAGAACTAGCCATACATATTCTAGATATTTGGTTAACTTTGAAAATCATCCTGTTAAAGAAGCCCAATGGATGCACACCCGCGACCTAAGGGCTTACCCCTCACTGCTCGCTCCACATTGAGCTAATAGCAATTGAGGACAATTGCTATCCCACCTTAGGGGTATGATGCCAGGAAGCATATTCCACAGTGGATTCCGTGAGATTTTTATTTCACGGTGGATTCCGTGAGGTTTTTATTCCAGCGTGGATTCCCTGAGGTTTTTCGGTGGATTCCGTAAAACTATATTTATTTGCTAGTGCTCGTACACAAGGTGGATTCCTTGTGCGAGAAGTTGACGGGGACGACTGTCCTTTTCGGGTGTCATTAAAATTTAATGTATACGTGGGTAATTCCACAGCTGGGTGATTCTGCAAAATACATATTAAATTAATGGACCTTTATGAGTTTAGAGTGCACTCATATTAAATTAATGTTAGGACAGAGTTCCAACCTATTTAATTGTTTTGTAGCTGAAGACTGCTAGGTATTCACTTTTGTGAGTTTTATCTTATTATTTTCTAACAATTGTGAATGCTTCAATTGATGTGTAGAGAAGGTAGAGGTGGCATTGGGAAGCACCGGGCGATGGTGTGTACTCAAATTACCTAGAAGAATTATTATTTTTTGATAGACACGTACCTTATCAATAAAGGCATGGTGCCAATATTTATTTAGGTGTGCTTATTTATTAAAGCGCTTGAGAAACATTTATTATTTTATATGCACATAGGCGCTCGGTTAAATATTTCATTATTTGACATTGTATTTGTTGACTTTTGGGACATCCAAATGCTTTATTCTTTATTTGGGCAAAAGCAAATATAAAAACCAAAAGTATGCAAAATTTTGTAAAGTGGGGCTATTTTTTAGCTTGGAGACTAATAAATCTATAAATACATGCATTGTGAAGCGCTCACACAAGACATGGGGGGAGATTGCACCCAATTTGTCTTTTTGTCTCATGTCGTGCAAACTCTCTTCTTGCTTTATGAGCTTTTTTAGAGTTCTTTGTTCTTGGGGACCTTCCAGCATTTAGTACGCACGCATACAGCATCCGATTTGTGCACCAGGTAGTATAGAGCATGCACTGAAAGATTGTGATACTTATAAGGATGCTCTACACAAGGATTTGATTTTATTGAAATATGGAAAGACTCACTTGTGTGAAATAGGATTATCCCTTGGCACCAACTTTGGAAAAGATGATAACAGAAAGTTTGTGGATGATATATCTATCTAATATGTTATTACAGTAGTTGAAGCTACAATTTATTACTTACAGTTTGAAAATGTCATAAAAGGAGATATAGAAAGAGAAGGTATGTTGGTAATCAGAAGAATGAGATTTAGTCTTATGTTGGAGAAAAGATTACTGGGTCCAAATTGAATGACGTAGGTAGTTGGATTTAATAAACGGCTAGCTAGAAGGATCTTGTAGATTCTTTTTCTATGTGTATGTACATTTTCAAAAGTCAAAATACTAGGACTTTTGTGGGGGGGAAAAAATATTTGAGAGATGGTAATAAAGGGATATCAAAAAGGAGAGCTAAAGGAGCCGCAAAGCTTGATTCTAAATAGTGTATGTGTCATGCAAGTCCTTCACTTGATATAACCATGGAAAACGCAATGAAAGAAAATAAATAATCTCAAAGTAAAGCTAAAGCCAAGCATCTAGCTTTTAAACAGCAATCTAACATTGAGGCAACTACTAAGAACTAAAGGTGATCCAAAGAGGGAAGCACAAGAGTGAGATTGTGAACGAGTCTGTTCTAAGACAGGGTGGTCTCGATTAGTTGAGAGCTTCTTCAAAATGCACTAGATAGAAACTACACATTGACCCAAATTAGGAGATTACATACAACTGTAACTCTATGTGTGATTGTAGTCCACTCTAAGAACCGGAATTTAGGTCAACCTATGTGGGTTACGGCCAAAACCTTCCATTGTGAAGTGGACTCAAGTGAACCTAGGTGACAAACTCCATGTTATTCTAAGGAATACTAGGTGACATTACTTAAGAATATCTATTGATGAGCCACTAGAATCGTGTAACTAACAGTTTCTTAGTTGGGCACATTACACAAGACCACACACCCACCAATAGAGACTTAGATACACAAAGAAGTACTAGGGCTAAAAGCTTTTTCTCTTTTCTTCTTCCACACAAAGGACTTAGTGTAGAACATCGTAAAAAATTAATATCAAAGTATTAAAGGTTATGAATATGAGCTCACGAAGTGTGAGCTTACTAAGGATAAATGAGGTAGCATAGTGGATGTGCCATAATCAAGAGGAGTATAGTCCAACTATAGAATCAATAGTATATCCTCCATGTTGGTCACCTAACCTACTAGTGAGTAAAATCCTGCCACATTCTCAAGGCATATGGGTCTAATCTAGCTATATAATCATTGCCATATCCTCCATGTTGGTTACCTAACCTGCTATTGAGTAAAGTTCTAACACATTATGAAGGCATGTAGTGAATGTTAGCTCATGTGGAGATCGACATCTCAAAAGGAAGGTATCACTTAAATTGTGTTGCCATTTGCAAACCCCTCAAGTCACGACTATAATACAATACTAACTAACTGAGTTTACTGGGATGTGAATCTCATCTTGCATTTTGCTCTCTAGATAGACTTATTAGTGAATGGTTGTATTGACAAGAAGTGTAAGGAAGTTAGGTGAGAGATAATGTAGCCGAATCTCATATTGCATTTTTCTCTCTAAATAGACTTATTAGTGAATGGTTGGATTATATTGACACGAAGCGTAAGGAAGTTAGGTGAGAGATAATGTAGTTGATCTAATTGAATCTCTTGAAGCAATATGTGTTCCATCTAAGTCTTGACATGGAGTGAAAGCCCCAAAGCCTGATATAGATACAACATGAGCATTGGAGCTACATCTTAGACAAGAATTTTCCACAAAAAGCTTACAAGAAGAAGTGAGTTTATCGAACTCACCGGCTAATCTAAGGCAAAGAAAAAGGGAGAAGACATCAGGAAAAAAAGAATTGGCCTCCCCAAAAGAATTGTGACAAGGAGGGTGGTTGCCATGCACGTGACCATGGGTCCGCTTGACGTCAGAATCGCGACACGGCACGGTGCCGGCGCGAGTCAACAACCCACCATTGCACCTCCCCCCAATGAGCAAGGATTTTTTCCGAATGCACTTGAACTTTTTCGGTGCTTACACAAGGGCACACCCATGAAACCCTTCACTTCGGGCCAACACCCCACTCACCTCTCGCCTCACAAAATGGCTACCCATTCCCCCTCACTCTCACTGAATGCACTCACCATCCCCACTCACCTATTCCTAGTGGGAGCCCCGAGCCACTTAACCATGCTCAGGCAACACTACTTGTGAAAAATACAAGTGAAAAGGATTGAGGCCGGTTCACCTTTAGCATTGAAGGAGAATATCCTTCTCATGATTAAAGTAGAAGGATAAGATCCTTCTAAATATACATGGATAAGGATTTTCAATAATACATATCAATTTTCAAATTACTTTTAAATTAACCTTTTAAGTTTTAAATTTTCAAGTTTAAAGTTTAAACTTTAAAAGTTAAACATTCAAGCTTTAATTATAATTAAAGTTGAGGAGTCTGGACTCCAGTCTACTACCAGCAAATTGGAGAGAGAGAGAGAAAGAGCGCCAAATGGCAAAAAACTCTCGTTTCATCATGTAATGCATTGCAAAACTCAAGTTGCAACTCAAGTCTACGACTCGTCACTCTACTGTCTGTTCAATATTCATAGTTCTTTCAAGTTTTTGTGAATCTGGTGCCTCCCTGATTCATCAACGATCATTCCTGGAGGTTGGGTGCAGCCTGCGCTCCTTCAACCTACATCCTAGGACCTACACATGACGCCAAGATAGGAGCGTGGAGCATGGGTGCCTAGAACTTGGAAGACTGATGCCAGCGTTCCCAATTCTGTAGGAGCCTGGGAGACTTGGGGGCGATAGCAAGTGGAGTCTGGTGGCGACGATTGCTCCTTCTTCTAGAAGGTTCAATGTTTGTCGTTTCTATGCAACTGCTCTCTGGAAGGTTCTGATCCTGGACCGGTGACTAATCTCCTAGGTCATTGGGCCGCTAGCAGTCACCCAACAGTGGCCCAAGAGAGCAAACGGACTCCAGAGAATGTCTAGTGGCCCAAGAGAGCAGTCGCCCAAACGCCCCAGCTACTAACTGCAGAAGATCAGTCGGAGATCAAATGGCGTAGCAGCTAGCGATTGTTTTCTTGGCGGTTGGGCATTTGTGGAGAGAGAGAGAGAGAGAGAGAGAGACAGAGAGAGAGAGATATATATATATATATATATATTATTTTGCATCACTCCTAGGAGTCGGCTCTCGGGACCTTAAGCCTAAGGAAGTTATAGGCTACGACGTACGCCGCTAGCGGTGCTACAACACAAGGCTCGAGCACAAGGATAAGAAGAAGATCAATCTCCTAGGTATATATGAGCATCTCTCTCTCTCTCTCTCTCTCAAATCTAGTTCTCTCTCTCTCTCACTTTTTCTCATCTCTAAATGGAAAATTGTTAATGAAAGTTTAAATGCAAAATATTAGTTCTTTTTTTTTTCTATGTGGTTGTTAATAGGTTAAAGGTTTATGAGACATTGTAGTTTGAAGATAGAGGCTGGCCGTTGGAGGAGCTTGAATTTTCAAAGGTAGCAAGTTTCAACGATTATAAAATGCACGGTAAGGTCGCAACCACTCTTTGTATCGTTAAGAAATGGCACCTAAATTGAAAGATAAGAGACAAGGAAACCTTCTTGCATGGGTTGGGATTGAAAACTTAGCCAAGCATCCTTCTAAAAAGATAAAAGAAAATATGGATAACGTCGGGGGCTCAACTTTAGTTAATGTGTTATCTTCAAATGAATCGTTCAATAACATGTCACTTGAAGAAAGGGCTGAATTTGAAAGGAAAAAAGAAGGACACTTACTTTTTCAGGAGGATTGGCTAGACCAATTTAAATGGCTTGTTTATGATAGAGATGAAGTAAAAATGTATTGCAAATTTTGTTTGAAATATCCTCATCCACATAGTGCATATTCAAAAGGGGAGTCTATAAATTTTAAAATTAGCAACGTAAAATCCCATGTTCGTACATCATGTCATAAGTTTGCTAGGCAAGCTATTTTGCTTGAAGGAAAAGACTCCATTGAAAAGAGTGTTAAAAAAATAAGAGAAGTAAAAGATGAGGCATTACTTTCATTATTTAGAATTGCATATTTAATTGCAAAGAAAAATTTACCATTTTTTGTATTTCTTGAAATGATAAGTTTATTGCAAGATTGCCATGCACCATACACTACTAGTCTTTATAATGATGATAAGGCATCTGTTGAAATGATTTTTTGCATGGCATCATCTCTTATGAAAAGTACAATGGAAAAGGTTTCAGCTAGTCCATGGTTTGGTGTTTTAATTGATGAGTCAAATGATATCTCCTCACATGGACATATGGTTATTTATTTATCATATCTTGAGGCTGATTGTGTTCCTAAAATAAGCTTTTATGGTATCATACGTGTGCATGATGACACTGCAAGATCTTTGTTTGAGGCTATTATTAGTGAGCTAAAGAAGTGTAAGCTATATTTATCTAGATTCGTTGCATTTGTGTCCGATGGATATTCCACAATGGTAGGAAAGGAGAATGGTGTCTAGGCCTTATTGAAAAAACACGTTAATCCATTTTTAACATCAATTCATTGTGTTGCCCATCGTAGTGCCCTTGCAATATCTAGAGATTGGATACGATTCACATTGCCAGAGATAACTTCAACACTTGCTTGCAATAGTATGTGGAGGGATGCTTATTCAAATATCATTACTCTTTGTCAAGTAGCTCTTATCCAATGTTCGAGCATTGCTATTTGTGAGAGAGGTTTTAGTGCTCGAACTGTGATAAAGAGTAAGCTACGTAAGCGTTTGGAGATTAAAAGTTTAGATGCATTAGTGAAAATCTTTATTGAAGGGCCTTCTAAGTTCACTGATATGGAGTTCATTGAGAGTATGGACTTATAATGGGCTGAAAAAACACATCGACATTTATACACAACACAAGGAATTTGCTCATTGATTTTGCAGTAAATTTGCATACTGATAAGAGCAATTGATTTTTTATGGCCTATGATGATTTTGAAGTCACTATGCACTATTTGTACTTTTGTTGTCTTGATTCTTTTGACTTTAAACAATTTTCCTATGTTAAACTTATTTTTTCCTTGGTTTCTTCTTTCTTTTGAATAAAAATCTTTCACATTTATTTTTAGATCATGCTTGCTTTTAATAAAATATGCTTGAACTTGTTAAAAACTTTTTTGTTTATAATTCTGGTTGTATTTCATTATGTTCTCTTTCATGTTAGTTTTGTTTTTTCTTTTTGTATCATGGTTGCTTTCAATAAAATGTGCTTGACTTTTTTAATACTTTTTTGTTTTTTGTTTTGCTTATATTTCATTATGTTATCTTTTATGCTAGTTTTGTTTTTTTCTTTTTGTTTCTTCTATGCTTTAACTTCTCTTCTTTTGGGTTTCTATTCTATATGTTCTCTTTACTTTTGTGCTTATGATGTATATACTTCTCTAAGGCCATAGACTCACTAAGAGACATAGAAACCACTTGTATGCATTTGTTTTTATCTATCAAAATTTTAGATAAGTAATATAAATCAAGTTGCTTAATGATCATAAGGGTTTTCATTTCTAAGGTGTAAGAGATAAGTAATTGAACAAATTCTAAGGAAAACTTTGAAATATAGACTCTTTCAAATGATAGAAAAAAAAAATTATCCTTTCATTAAAATTTTAAAAAGAAATTTGACCAATTCAATTTGTAAGATCAAGGGAAATGCAAAGGTTTTGGATGGTTCAAATTTTACAGAACCACCTTACTCTAAGACGAGAAGGATCTATGTTAGGTTCACAATTTTTTTTTTCCCGAACGCTGGAGCCAAGCCTCGAGTCGTTGAAAGGTACCCCCACTATAGGTGTTACCGACAGCATCCTCGTGCGCTGCCTCCAAAGCCCCTCGTGGCATTGCCTCGTGGTCGTTGGCTGCCTCGAGAGGCCCCCCTCGCGGGCCCAGGTCGCGGAGGGTCGTGGGCCCGTGGCCACTGGCCACGTGATCGTGCAGGGTCAGTCGGCCTCGTGGGCTCGCGGTCCATAGCAGGCCACGCAGGCAAGGCAGACGATGAGACGGGGCAACGTCCACTTGCGCGCATCCACTCACATGCACATCACACACGACATAGTTCAGGTTGTGGAATAAAAATGCCTCCAAATCCTGTCGAATCTCGATTCTTCTGCCACTCGTGAGTCGGAATCGGTTCTAACGTGGTCGAGTCGAATGTGCGGATGCAGTCTATTCTTCAAGAAAGGTGGGCGTGACGCCCCAAGTAGTTCTTTGTTTTCCCTCGATAGCCTTGTTGCCTGTAGGCCTAGGCTGACTTCGTTGGCCGGCCTGCTACTCGTGCATAGTGTGACGGGCTTTTAAAACACCCCTTGAACTGGTTGGCCGACCCGCTGCTCGTGGATAGTGTAAGGGGCTTTTAAAACACCCCTTGGAAACATTTATTCTAAGTAGGCATTTTATATTCTAACCCTAAGGCACCATGATTCTCAATCCTTTTAGGTGCTCGTGCAATCCTTTTAGGTGCTATGTTGGTTCTAAAGGCATTGAATCCCATATATATTTAAAGGTATGGAAATATCGATTGAAAAATGTCATTAAATCATCCTTTTAGGTGCTCATGGATTCCTTTTAAGTGCTATGGTGGTTTTTTTAAGTGCTATGGTGGTTTTAAAGACTTTCAAGTTAGTATATGTTATGGTAATATTAGCTCAAAAGTATCGTGGAGAACTTATTCTTAATTTGAAATTTCCAGTACCTAGCACAAACTTCCAATGCTATGACGAGAGAAAGAGAGAGAGAGGGGCAGGGAGGAAGGGAGGGAGGGAGATGAGTGATAGGAATTGGAAATGAGAGAAAATAGGACATCGTATGTTATTTTGGTTGTCTTTTAGATCTTCTTTTTCATTATGCTTATGAAAATATTATGAAAGAGACAAAAAAGAGAGAGAAGAGGAAAACCATAAAAATTTAGTAATGTATCTTGTTTGGATGTATTGTATAGTGTTTTCCTCTTCTATTTTCTTTCTTTTATCATACGAGCAGAGCGGTGGAGCGGTCATCCCTCTCATTTCCCATTCTCTTTGAACCAAGTGCGATATGGATCTGCTTCGGATTGGGTATCTTTGCGTAAAGTAGGATGTCCAAAATCTTGATGCCAGAATGTTGTCAGGAGACCTTGACCCTAGGAACTCAGATTTCAGGTTGATCGTAGTGGGTTCGACCGTGAACGTTCTGTTGTGAGGTAGACTCGGGAAACCCTAAGCATAAACCCCAGAACATTCAATGGGAGTGCTGGATGGTGACACTTACATTTGTTTCTTGATGGACCACTAAAACATACTTGGGCAGGCACATTACAGTTGGTATCAGAGTGAAACTTCATAATGACATGTGATTGATTAATGTATGGTTTGTAGACATATCCTAAACAAAATAAACACTACTCTTATAACTATAGTTAACCCAAGTAATATGAGTTGCACTACTTGAGTCATTACGAGTAGCATAGCGAACGTATGGTGGGTCCTAACCCACAAGGCTTAAGCCCCTTTAATGCTTGTCTTCCCCAGTTCTTCCGAGATGAGGACATCTCGATGCTTGTCTTCCCCAGTTCTTCTGAGATGAGGACATCTCGAGTTCTTTAAGGGGGAGAGGGTGTAATATCCTCCGCGAACCATAAAAACACCCCTCCTTCATCAATAAAAATAATAGAAATCGACACATGAGTGGGAGATAACACGATGTCAACGACGAGTTGGAGATGACGCGATGATGTCGAGGCAAGGAGAGAGGATATAATGATGTCGATGGAGAGGGAGGCCACGGGCCTACCACCCCTCCTTAACCTCCTCGAAAAGTCCACCAGGTGAGCTGCCATGCAGGAAATAGCAGCTCCACTGTGGCCGCCCTTTTCCCCCAATTATAGTCCCCCCTCTCCTTATAAACCCCCCCTCCCCCCCCCCCCTTCTGCCAAGGGAAAGAGAAAGAGAGAGAGAGAGAGAGAGAGAGAGAGAGAGAGAGGAGAAGAAGAAGAGAAGAAGAAGAGGAAGAGAGAGGGAAAGAATAATAATAATAATAATAATAATAATAATAATAATAATAAGAATAAGAGGGAGAGAGAGAGAGAGAGACTCTCTAGAGAAACCCATTTCTCTTCCCCTCCTTAGAGGGTGACCACACGTGTTGCCCTTCTCTCCATCTCCCCATGAGTTTAACCCCCATCGCAATCGAGAAGAGTCACCCCGGTACACTATCTCTCCAACGAGAGATAGAGAGGGATAGAAGGTTCATAAGTCGAAAGTATGACACCCAAATGGAGGGAGACATGAGTCAACGGTAATCCCACATTTGACAATGGAGCCACCGGCCAAGGTATTTCTGCGAATACGATTACAATGTTGAGTATGGATAATTCATATCCAAATATCCAGGTATTAATTGCCATCTCTACTATTCACTGAGACATAGGGTATATCGCTTTGGCCTGCGCATGAGTTCTTTTTAGCAAGTAACCTAAATTATTTTTTGATAGTTAACGAACTCATACGAGATCATAAGTAAATACTTTTCGCAACCATAGATGACCTTGCATAGATTTATGTTTATGACACGTTGAGGTTCGCACAAACCCTTGTATCTGAATACAATCATTAGGATTATAACTATGATGCCTTGAGATCCATCCTATAGCAACTATGTTTATTAATCATGTTTGGTGTTGGGCTAGATGCAACAACTCTAGGGCAAGTGAAGAGGTCAAAGATTAGGAAAACCTAAGTCGAAGGAAGGACCAATGTTTTTATACTTATTGGGAAGAAGGTAGGGTTGTCGATCAATGCAAGTGACCTAAAGAACTTATGTTGTGTATAGTGTTAAAACCCCTAACATATGCCTTAGTCGAAAGAATGGTGTGTTAGGTAAATTTTACATAGAACCACTCCTGATCCCAAGGGGGAGAGCAAAAACACGATGGAAAGGTTATCACAACCATTCCTACACTGTTTGGAAAAGGATACCATTGTTCTTGTTGATTGATCAAATAACTTCCTAAATGCTTTTGCATTAAACTGATTGTTGGGATGTGATTTTGATGATTATTCCAAGTGCTCGTGTCTGATGGTAAATGCATGGCAGGGATCAGTGATGACAAGTTGCCATGGGAAAATAAAGGGATGTTTTCCTGGAAGATGATATCAGACTGATTGTCTTGATTGTGCTTGATTCTTAATTGGATTAATTAAGAAATGATATTTTGCATGTTGGAAATTGCGAGGAAGACGAGAGACGAAAGGAAGAGAGGAGAGAAGAGAGATATGAGACACCGGAAGTGGAACCCCAGAAGTGTGTCAACTGAGCACACATGATAGGAATATATAGAGGGGACCTAGGGCGCTATATATAGATAGACTATATATAGCTACTGGGACGCTATATATAGACAGACTATATATAGCTAACACCCCCGCTCAAATAAAGGTCCCTTACTATGGATGAAAAAACCCTTGGGGGCTCAAGGGAAAAACCCACAGATCTATATAGGCCTACCGTTGCATTAATATTCAAAATATAAAATTACAAAGTTGAACTTACAAGAGCCTATTCATAGGCATCAAAGGAGCTACATCACTCGTGAATTACAACACCAACGGAGAAGGAGCTACATCACTCAGGAGCTACATTACTCCTGAATTACAACAGCCTACTCAGAGGCATCAAAAGAGCTTTATCACTCCTAAATATACAACATGTAAAATAAGGATAAGCAATATCACTGCAAAAGATAAAATCTCCGAGAAATTCCTTCAATAAGCGACATCACTGCAGAAGATAAAATCTCCAAGTAGCTATATATAGACAGACTATATATAGCTAACATTGCATGGGTAGATGATCTCCAAGGTCGTGCTGCATTTCAACTCGAGAGGGCACTGCTTGATTCACAAGCTGAAGGTCGAGTGGCGAAAAGGCCAACCACGGAAGTTGTGTCCCACTACTAATTCGCTTGGGGTCAATAGAGCTTTGGACACCCCTTGTCTAGTTCAGAATAGAGTTGTAGACTGCCGTGAGCCCAATGTCTAGGGCATTGGAAGATCCTATTCTAGATAATGGGTGGAAATTATGGTGCCATGTGATTTGGACAGAGTACTTCTGCAAGACAGAAGGGACATATAATTTCTCTTGTATGGGCAGGACACAAAGATTAACTAGAAGATAAGTTAAGGAACCTTTTTGTCAAGGAATGTTTGCTTTGTATTTGTGTCTGTGTTGTTTTCCTAAAGGCTTAATTAATAAAGCTAATTTTGAATGTTACATATAAATGTGATAGGACCTAATTAGAAAATCAGAGCTATTGAGGGAAGTGTGTGGGCAGAACCCCGATGGGTCTGTCCTACGGCAGGGTGATCCCAGAGAACTGGGAGGCTTCTCACAAGGTTTTAGGACCTAATTAGAAAATCAAAGCTCTTGAGGAAAGTGCATGGGTGGAACCCCGACGGGTCTGTCCTTACGACAAAGTGATCCCAAAGAACTGGGAGGCTTCTCACAAGGTTTTAGTGTTGTTTAACCCTTGAATATGGTTAGGCTAGAACCCGATTCATGCCATTTTAGGGGACTAGAATGGGACTATGCCCTATGGGCAGAGAGGCTGAGCAGCACATCCCTCTCGTTTCCCATTCTCTTTGAAGCAAGTGCGGTATGGATCTGCTTTGGATTGGGTATCTTCGCGTAAAGTAGGACGTCCAAAACCCGATGCTAGAATGCTGTCCGGAAACCTTGACCCTAGGAACCCAAATTTTAGATTGATCCTAGTGGGTTCAGTTGTGAACGTTCCATTGTGAGGTGGACTCGAGAAACCCTAGGCGACAAACCCCAGAACATTCCATGGGAGTGCCGAGTGGCGACGCTTAGATTTATTTCTCAATGGACTACTAAAACATGCTTGGGCATGAGATTTGTTGTGCGGCTTACCATGTGACTTAGACCTAGATTTCTACGAGTCTCTACCATGTCCATACCCGTGGTCATTCTTTCCATTACCATCTCTAGCTCTAACAATCAAAGCGTGCAACACAAGAGAGGCATCCAAGTTCTTACAGTTGATCTCTTCCTGTGGAAGAGCACTCTCTACATCAGGCAAGTTCAAAATAGTAGCAGGAGCACATAAGGCAGTGCGGAATACATCCCATGACTCACTAAGAGTCCCAAGCAAAAACAATTGAGTAATCTCATCATTGAAGGTAATACCCTACAAAGTCAAGTTCTTGAGAATAGCATGGAATTGGCTCAAATGAGCAAACATTGTCATATTCTTCTTCATGCGCAGGTCCAAAAGATACTTCAACCAATACATCTGACTTGCTAGACTTTTCTTGTCATAGAGATTCTTAATTTTATCCAAAAGTTGCTCCTATAATACACATGCTTAGTGAGAGACAAAATGAGGGTGGACTTGCATAACGCATCAAGCTCATCCCATTCATCATCAGTCATAGTTTCAAGTTGCTTGCCATGTATCCTTAGTGGCTTTATCTAAGATTTCTGCACCAATACTTTCCAAACTTGGCTCTTCCAGTAGGCATAATTTGCACCATCAAGCTTAGTGATGTTGAAGATAGCACTATCAGTGAAAGAAAATGCCATACTACAGTCCAAAACGGTGCAAACGATTCAAAACTACTTGCTTTTTTCTGCTATAAATAGCCAAAATACCACAAAAAATAAGGCAAAACGACCATGAACTGATAGCTAATGATACTACCCACTAAGTATCATCAAAAGTACATAAAATCAAGATGATTCAGCATGAAAATTCCACAACAGTCCATGCATAACTCTTGACTATAATAAATTACAGTCAGGTACAATGAAAGTAAACTATAGGGAAAATGAATGCACCAAGTCAACCATTGACATTCAAAGCATAACCAACATCAAGGGGGCATAAATCAACATGTGAAAATCATATGGACATTGAGCAAACACCTAAGCATGTCAAATGAATCCGTTAGTAAGTCGACACACCCCCTGTGTAATAGGGAAAGGTGTACACACAACATTGGCAAGACCTAACACAAAGAGGTGTATGCTCAGGGAGTGCAAAGTCCAAATCAGCCCAAGTACATCTATGAGGACCATGGCATATCAACCATGCAACATCCAAGTGAAGATACTACTCTCAAGTATCCGAATGCTCAAGTAGCATAAACTGTCGTTGTCAAGCGTATCAAGATGCTCCCATTGGCACAAAAGCTGTAAATATTAAGCAAATAATCTCAATAAGGGCATATGATAGCACTAGTGCCAGATGATCGAAGATCAAGCATCAATAAGACCTCATGAGCATATAGGCCGGTAGCATCCATACACAGCATCCATAGACATCAAGTACATCCAAATTGTAACTTTGGGACACCAAGAAATAGCCAAAGAAAGCTCTAGGAAATCAACATGTCAAGCCAAAGCAAGGGTCAATATCATCGAGCTCCAAACAATGTAATGGGCATGTAGTAGTGGCATAGGCCAAGCATGTCAAGATTGGTCAAACATAAGCAAAGCACATGCCATATGTACATCAAAGATGAAGATCCAAATACTATGCAAAGGAGCTCAAGCTCAACCAATAATTCGAGAGAAAATTCAAGCTCTATGTCGATCCCCGAGAGTCACTACATCAATGTATACAGGCAAGACATAGCTTGAATCCAATATGTATTAAATATCCACTAAGAAGTGTGATCAACCTTGATGTAAACTACATTAAATCACTATCCAAAAACTCAACCAAATGTTGGCTTGAATCAACCCAAAATCATAGCCAGACAATGGTGCATCATTCCCTACCATATAGGCATCAAGGGATCATGAACAACCATTACATAAGCATAATCCATAGGCATGAGACAGTCAAGGACCATATGCTACCCTATTTTCTAGCCAAGAATTTTTTATGTCCAGTCAAGATCTGAAGTATGATCAGCCCAAGAAATGATCTTGCAACATGAATACATCCATCAAGCATTAGGCATGCATATGTAGGTATATGGGCATCAAATGATGTGTAAGTGAGCTCCAATGAACTTGTAAAAGCTTGTTCCAATCTTGAACAGTAGGTCTATTGTACATTCCAGAAAGAACGAGCTTAATCCAATGCCACAAACCAAGTGATAAACATCAAAGATCATTGAACATGAGTGCCAATCTTGAATAAGTATCGAATGAAAAGGGTAATGACCAGAGAACCAAGCTGTGTAGTATGAATATGCACTCCAAGCCTGCATGAGACCAGGTGCAACCACCGTGGTAGGGAAAAAACATGTTTGTGCTTCAATAAGGCTGATGGGGGGTTGTGGTAAGGTGCACAAGATGGCCTATGATAGGTCTAAGCTAGCCTCAAAGAGCTCCAAGTAAGACAGGAGGTATACAAGTTCCAATGAGCATGAGATATGGTTGCCCCCTGTTCTGCCTTTATCTGTCCAAGTACTAAGCCAAAAATTTAGCTCATGGCTGAGTCCACAAGAGCCTACCAATACCCTGGAACAAGTGGTAAAGGGCGGGAAGGTGGGAGATAAAAAATACATACCATGAACATCAAGCTATGGCTACCATGAATTTGAGAATGGATGTATGTATTCATTTGAAAGCTGAAGTGATGCAAGTCAAGGTCGAGCTCCACGAGATCCAAGCTCAAGTAGTCATGAATCCTTGCTTTGATACCGATTGAAAGGTGAGAAGGATCAAAGCTTCCACGGGAGAGCTATGGCGGAGAGCAAGAGCTAGAGAGATAGACTCATAATGGGAACTCCAACAGTCACAATGTGTGACCAGGCCTAGTTTGATTAGTAGGAGGGAACAATTTGTTGTCTCTAATATATGGACGCGATGAAATTGAATTCTTAGATGGCTTCTAATGAGGAATCAGTTGTAAGTTATTTTTTTGCTTTTACTCAATTGTATTTGGTTCCCTTTTTGTATTGTAGAAAATGCTTTGATTGAGTAAATTGTCTGCTTTAGTTCTTAATAAGAGTTAGTTTAAAAGTTTCCTTACCTTCCTTAATTATAGTGAGTTCAAAGATTTTAGACTAAGACAGATTCATATAATTTGTTATTTTCATTATGAAATAGAACTTATATTGAATATTTACAAACATAAAATTTGGTGACCTGGCTAAGCCAAAATGCATCAACTCTTAGAGCTAGGTGCTTAAAGCCTTAGTCATTTTTCTTAAGTGCCCTAAGTAGAGCCAGAGCATTGCTTTATATTTTTAAACTTAATATCTATTGAAAATTTATTTTCCTTCTTTATATGAAAACCTTGTTTCTAATGGGCCAAATGATTTTTAGAACAAGGACCCTGCTAGTTTCCAAAGCTTTAAGGACTCCTCATCTAGGGATCCTTTATCAACCAAACAAAGCTATGTGCATCCTAATGGTATTATTTAGCCCAACAAGATGGGTCCATTCTCTCATTCTTTCCCACAATCTCCCTACCCACAGTGGTGGGTGAGTATCTCACTGTGTACAATAGAGAGGAGTCATCAATCATTGATTTTCATGAATTTGGAATTCTTAACCTTAGTAGGTATCTTTTTAGGACCCACTTTCCATAGCATTAAGTTCAACACTTGGTGTCACCTTTCAAGTTCTTAGTATTTTTCTTCTTGAAGTGCCAACAATGGTGTAAGGGTAACATGTCTTTCATGCTTCTTTGATGTGGGCAGCCATGTGTCTCTTCTCTTCTATAAGTCCTATTTCTTGCTTGTTTTGCATGTTGATTTTCCCCTTGTAATGATGATAAAGCACCACATATCTTCTAGAAAAACCTTTGTGTCTAGTAACCACTTTGCCTTCTTGATTTAGAGGAGTGCAATCAAGCACTCCCGCTCTTCTTTATCAAGCTACAAATTACATGTTATTTTCTCCAACTCAAGTACTCCCTATATGTAAGTGTTCTAGATATCCAATCATCTCAATGTTCCCTTGTTGCCATTTTAAGGTCTTAGAGGTGATGGGGGGATGTTCACAATATGAGGTTGGGGAAAATTTAGACACTTTGTAGAAACACTTTTCCTCTCGTATAACTCTCATTTCCAAATTTACAGTGAACCTTGGACACAATTTATCTCCATTGGTCAACAAGCACTTCTCGTGATAGATATTGGGAGCTAGATTTTCCCATTGGCAAGCACTATCCTCCTAAGTAAGTGATGTCCATTCTCACCCACGTAAGTTTTGTTCACTTTTCCCCATGTAACTTTGCCTTATGGGTAAGTGATATCCATTTTCCACATATATCTTTGCCTTCTCTCACATGTGTTTAATCATGATAGCCCATAGTTTTCCTCACTGAGCTTGTAAAGCAATTTGAAGATCAACCTTCTAGCCTTTGACTTGATTTCTCCTCAAATTTCTACAGTCCTAATCCTCCACAAATCCTTATTGTGGTTATCACTTTCTAGAAATTGAATTCCACCTACTACTTGGTCCAAAGCTCCTCAAAATCCTTTATAGTACCTTCTCTTCTTTTTTTCATTGCACCTTAGAGAATGGAGTTACTAATATTTAAAACATCAAGGAAGGTGAAAGTATCTTATCTACCACTATTGAATTGCCTCGAACACTCAGAGACAATGCACAAAATGTGTTTAATATATTTTCCATCTTTCCTAACATCTAATCAATATTCTCAACCCTAGAGGGCACTCTAGATACCAAAAAACTTCCCTTGCCTTGATTACATTGAGAAATCTAATCATTAGTATTTTCCAAACCTAGACAAAGAATATTTATCTTAAGTTTGCTAATTCTTATACCTCAGAACTACATACTACTCATAATTGTTAGCCCCAAATTAGCCCTATAAGCCAAAATTAGACTTGAATTATCATCAACAAAATTTGGGTGCACCTTTCGGAGTTATTACTAGAGGGGGACCATGGATTAGTCCTCTCTACACTTTTTTATCCACCATCTTAAGTAGTGGATCACCAACTATGTTGAAGAGAATAGGTGCATCCTTGTTTGAGTGGTCTCCTTAAACTAAAAAGGGTGGACTATGTATCCAATGAACCCCACTTTTGTGGCTACATTCTTGAAGAGTACATTCACCATATGGTAAAGTTATCACCCCATTCCTAGTCTAGCCATGTCTATAGTGAAAAAATCACACCAAACAATATCATAGATCTTGTCTAAATCTATGTTGCTGATCACCAAGTTTTCCTCACTTTTTAAAACTCTTCAATGCCAAGAATCAATTGCAAAGTGAATTTCACCTTGCTATTCAAGATGTGCTTCTCAATTCAATTAAATTTTTAAATCAATTACAATTTCAATGTATAATTGCAATTTGTACCCCTTTGGCTTTGCATGTTCCTACTTTTTCTCCAACACCATTTGTGTTGAATTGATTGGATTGCATTAAATTTGGCTCAAATTTATATTAGAATATCCTACAATCAAAATTGTAACTTTAATCAAAATTCACCACATAACTATTGCCATATGATCAAGTGTCTTACCACATCATCATTGCCACATCACCATTACCACATTATCATTACCATATTATCATGTCAAAAAAAATTCAAATTTTACCCCAAGTGAGATGTTTGCAAAGGGTTATTCTAGCCATGCTACTCTTGTCTCTAGATAGTCATATGGAAAGAAAGTTCCTATTTTCATTCATGTCATCTTCTCGATATCCAATTCTAGCCTTTGATAATTAAGAATTCCAAGTCTCTTTCCATGACTTGCATTGTTACATCCTTCATGTCATCACATTGAGAGTTTTTTCAATGTCTATTCACATGCTACTAAAAGGAAGTACAAAACAAAATGCTCCCAACCAATGGTGATGGTAAGTGGCATAAACATGGGATCATACTTATGATGTTATGGGCTAATATGTTGCTAGGTGCATCACTTTGTTTGACACTTGGACCTAATGTTAGGCAATTTATGTATGTCCAACAAGAGATTTGGGTATTATGTCCCTCTCTTTCTCTCTTTCCCTATTATGTTTAATGTTTTTTCCTTCCTCTCCCTCTCTCATTTCCTCTCCCTCCTTCACCCTCACCCTCTCTTTCTCTCATTCCCTATTATGTTTAATGTTTTTTCTCTCTCCTCTCCCTCTCTCATTTTCTTTTCTCTCTTCCTCTCCCTCTCTCATTTCCTCTCCCTCCCTCACCCTCTCCCTCTCTTTCTCTCTTTCCCTATTATGCTTAATATTTCCCTCTCTTTCCTCTCCCTCTTCCTCTCCCTCCCTCTCTCATTCCCTCTCCCTCTCCCTCTCCCTCTCCCTCTCCCTCTCCCTCTCCCTCTCTCATTTCCTCTCCCTCCCTCTCCCTCTCCCTCTCCCTCTCTTTCTCTCTCATTTCCTATCCCTCTCTCAATACACACGAATTTTAACAAAAAAAAGTAAAAGAGAAAGAGAAAACACAAAAGCAAAGCAAGAAGGAACAATGCACTCACCGTAAAGGCTCGAAGAAGGGTTTGGCAGCTCCTCTTCGCAACGGCGGCTCCTCTTCGCCCTCCGTACACCTCCTCCTCTTCTTTGTGAATGGTGGCAATGGCGGTGAGAAGCTTTCTTTCTCCCTCTTTCTCTCTTTCTCTCCCTCTCCCTCTCAAATGCAAGATGTTCGCTCTCCCTTTTGCTCCCTCTTTCGTGTATGCGCGCAAAATAATGCGCTCAGGTTTTAGCCCGCGTTTTTTTCGTATGAGTACCATCGCTATTTGCATTGCAAATGTGACGCTAATAGCGATGCTGCTATACCTCCATATCCTTGTAGTGGATGCAGATTGAGTAGGATGCTCATATGATCGTAGGTCGATGAGTGTTTATGCCTTTGGCTATGGAAGTGGAAAGATTAGCTGGAGCAACAAGAAGTGACCAACAGTTGCATTTTCTAACAGAGGTAGAGTACAGGGGCGTAGAATGTGAGATTGCATGCATGGTTGCTCAAGCTTATGGCTGATTTGGACATACGGGTGGATGCTCTAGTGATATTTTGTGACAATATCAGTAGTTTACTTTTGGAAAAAAATCAAGTATACCATGCTAAAAATAAACACATTGAGATACAATACCATTTCATCCGTGAGATGGTTCTTACAGGCAAAGTGGATCTTATGCATGTGAAGAGGGATGAGCAGGTAGCATATATCTTTACCAAGTCTCTAGGTAAAGATAAGTTCATTTGATTCCGATAGCTACTTGGTATACAGGTTTTATCTTAAGCTTGAGGGGGAGTGTTGAGACTTCAAGCTCATTATCTTGTGTGTGAGTGACATTATCTTAGCTATATCCAATTGTATATGTGTGGGACATTTAATAAGTTGGGTTAGTTGGTGTGACCTAATCAGAGTTGGTCATGGTTAGTGAAACCTAGTGTATGACTTACTATTGAGTAAGTGGAGAAGAAAAATGGAATAATGAAAGAAGAATGAGAGCTTGACTTAGTTCTTTGTGACTCTCCTCTATTTGTGTCTTGTTTGTCAAACAATAGTGGCATGGTACTAGATTTGGTAGGCTTTCCCATTCTTTGATAGGGATCACAACGTTTGCAATAGTCATAGGCATCCGTGTGAAGGGTCGGTCACCAATATCATGTAAGAAAGACCTTTCTGGCAGTTGCTTCTCTTGCAAAGTTTCCACCACAGGGCTCATCATGGCATGCTTTTAGTAAGATTCCAATCTCTTCTCCTGTAATACATCTTCCCAAGACTTTGCCTTTGCCTTTCTTATATAGAGCACATCCTAACAATGTGTAGGGGGCTGATTCCAACATAAGCTTCTTCTTCTCACAGCTGGAGGTACTAGGGGGATATTGTTGGGTTGCTAGAAGATTGGCCATGTCTTCGTACCATGGGATAATAGCTTCGACTAGAAACAAGGAAGCATTAGAAAGGTCTAGATCATTAATGTTTCTTCGTCCTTGCTCCAAGGGATCTACAAAAGATGATCATCGAGGACATGAGAGTGACCGGGTTTGGTAACCACTTCAAAGTTGAACTCCTCAAACAAAAGGAGCCATCTCATCATTCTTCCCTTCACATTGGCCTTATTCATTAGGAAGGACAGAGCTTCATGGTCCACAAAAAATTTGAAGTGCGTCGACAGTAGATAGTATTAGAACTTCTCCAAGGGACTATTGCTAGGCACTCAAGCTCCATCATTGTGTAGTTTCGTTCTTTGTTGATTACTTTTTGACTTGTATAATAGATCAGCTGATCTAACTTTGAGGGGCCCTTTCGGCATAAGAGTGCACCTAGCTCTTTAAGTGATGCATCAATGTGTACATGGAACTCCTTTGTCCAATCTAGAGGCTCCAAGATGGATGCTTCAATCAAACACTGCTTCAAGGTGTTGAACGCCTTGTCACAATCAGTGGTCCATGAAAACTCTGCATCTTTTCTGAGGAGTTTATGCAAAGGGGCTTCCTTTGTTGCAAATTTTTCAATGAATTTTCATGGCCAAGGATTCCCCTCAATTGTTTGAGGTTGGTTTTGGGCTATTAAAGCTACAATCTTCTCAATCTTTGCAAGATCTATTGCCATCCCTTGTGCAGAGACAATCTAGCCTAGAAGAACTCCTGACGAGACACCAAATACACATTTTTTGGGGTTGAGAGGAATCCCATACTTGACATTTGTCAAAGCACTACTCTAGGTGTCCCCAATGCTCATGGATTAGGCTATAGAAATGGAAGTCATCGAGGTACACTTCAATGAAGTAATGCACGTGGTTTTAGAATGTAGCCATCATCACTCCTTGGAATGTAGCAGGGGCGTTACACAATCCAAATGGCATCACTCTCTGTAAGCGTAGGTTTTCCATTTTGTTGTAAAGGTCATTTTGGATTGATCTTCTTTTGGGATTTGGACTTGATTGTATCCGCTGAATCCATCCAAGAGGGAATACAGGTCATGGCCTGCCACTGTGTCCAATAATTGGTCTGTGAAAGGGATAGGGAAATGATCCTTCTTGGTCTTAGAATTCAACTTTCAAAAATCTACACATATTCATAGCTTTCCATTCTTCTTGGGTACTACCACAATGGGCAAAACCCATTCACTATTAGCCACTGGATAGATGAATTCGGCTTCAAGGAGCTTTAGCAATTCAACCTTCATAGGGTAGAGTAATTTGGATTCATATGCATTTTTCTTTGCCTCACAAGCTTGGCATCATGCTCTAGGTCAATGTGATGTTGGCATATTGTGGGATCAATCCCCTTTAGATCCTTGTATAACCATGCAAACACGCCCAAGTTCTCATTTAGTAGGCATCATAGGACCAATAGCTCTTCTTCTTGAAGGTTGATACCCACCTTCAGGTGACGTTCAGTACCTTCTGCATCCACAAATATTAGTTGTTGTTCATCATCCACTTCGCGGATGAATGTCCCACATGGAGTGATTTTGGGTAGAGATACGACTCCTTCAAGGGTGTAGTCTCCTCTTTTGATGATTCACTAGAATTGATGTCCTCTTTTAATGGAGGCTTAGCTTGTTCTTTGGGAAGCTAAAAGAGTATCATTTCGGTTTCAGGTTTGGTTTGAGGATGAGTTACTTCTTGGCTTGATGACTTGTCTTTTGAGGATGCATCCAAGAATATCACATAATAGAAAACTTATGTGTTCCATTTAAGCTACCGAACTAGTGGTTGTTGGTAGGGTGCATCATCATCATCTTCTCTTAGGAAGGGAAACTCTGGATGATAAGAGCCACTGCTGAAGGGAGGCCTATTCTTTCTAATCCATTTCTTATAGAGGCTTTTCTTATGATGTGACTCATTATACCATAGTAATTCTATCAAGCAGAAAGGGCTCTTCTGGTTTTGAGGCTTCTGGAACTTCTTCCTCATCTCTGCCTTCTATGAGTGGGGCAGACTTTTCTAGCTTGCTTTTCATTTTTGTCCTCTTCAGATTCTATTTCAACCTCTACGGGGACTCCATAAGAGAAGAATAGACTCTCTGTTATTTCCTCTACTGCTTCTATGTATGTCTTTGTCTCTACTTCTATCTCTACTCTATGACCATGTAACAAGGGGAACAATATATCAATTTTTCTATCTTTCTGTCAGAGGTGATTTCAAATGTCAATTTGGGTTCAAGCAGGAGGTATTCACCCATTGACAAAGACTTTGCCTCCTTCAATTTTTGGCTAACAAGGCCCACTGTTAGGGACTCTGCCCCTGTTTTATTGGGAAAGATCTATTTGACAGCTTCTTTGTCTCCTGATGTACCATCTGTTACTTCATTGGATGAGTTTGTTACAACTTCAATGGAGGTGGATCCATTGCCTTTTTGTGATCCATACAACTTCAACATCACTTTGTTAGGTCCTCTGCCTAGATTAGGGTTCCTTTGAACCAATCCATCCTTGCTCTTGCTTCAAAAAGCTAAGGTCTTCCCGCAACAACAAAGGGTATGAGGTCCCATTGGAATTTGGTTTGACCACCAAATATGTCAGCCAATAATCCCTTCCTGCGAGGGTTGTCTTCATGTACGGGAGAATACCCAAAGGCTTGATTCTGCTTTGGTTTGCTAGTCGAATGAGCCATGGGTGGGTTGCCTTCCTTACAAGCCTAGATCCTTCATTTTCACATTTGTCATTATGTTTACTGATGAGCCTCCATCAATGAATGTGTCTGCTATAAAACACATTTCAATCCATATACCAATCTTTGGGGTTCCAGGATCCAGGAAGGTATTAGCCACATCCACTTCTTTTACGAGTTCTTGGACTTTTTTGGACTTAGGTGATGTTGAGGGAGCAAACTTAGGCCTCTTCTTCTTGTCAGTATACTTTTGAATTTCTTTCAACATCTAGGAGACAACATCAATAATTGTCAGAATGTTAGGTAAGGTTTAAAAGTGTCTAAGTCTTTGACCAAGTCATATTCTTTGATAGGATCCACAGGCTTCTCCAATCAGCTAGGAAATGGGGCCACGCCCACCTTTATCTTCCCTTTTTCTTCTATGAGCAGCAACATCTGTGCTTCTTCTCCTTGAGGAGGCACTTTAGTATCCTCTATCTCTTGGACCTCTAGTCATGTCTCTACAACTGTCTCTATAGCTCTTTGTGGCTCTGTAGTGCTTTGTACTACATTGTTCTGCACTACACTATTCTGTTTCTCCCTAGGAAGGTTGAACTTCATGGTCTTAGAAGAGGGAATGTTCTCTTTTGAAACCGATAGTTCTCCTTTCTTTGCACACATTATTTTGGCCACATCCAATTTCACCAAATGGAAAGTAGGTTCTTGGGTCTTTTGTTGAGTATTAGGAGTAGCTTTCATAGGAGCTAGACTTGGACAGTCTTTTGCAGTGTTGCCTTCTCCTTTGCATCATAAGGACTTGTAATCCATAGACCTTTTAGGGTTTGAATAGTTTGGTGAGATATGACCCTTTTCTCCACATCTATAACACTCCACCTTTGATCTCCGACCACCGCCACATTGTCATCCTTTGTAACTCCGAGAGGGAAATCTCCTTGAACCGAAATTAGGACTGAACTCCCTAGGCTTTGGTCCAATGTCCTACGTTGTAAATTTGGATTCCAGCAAGTTGAACCTTGATTCTTCATCTTTCTTTCTTCTATCGTGCATCTCCTTTAGAGAGCAGATATCCTCTGTATGGTTCTTTCTCAAATAGTACGAATAGAAGGCTCTAGGAATGGTTGGTTTTCAGGTACATTCAATGGCTAGATGTCCCGATTGATGGCATTTTTCACACCATGTATTAGAGCACATCACATATCTTCCAGCTACCACACGAGTGGATATATTGGCGGTATTCACCTTCAGCATATGTAGTTGTTTTGTAATCACATCCATAAGCTCTTTCTTGATACTTGTGATTGAATTGGATAGGTAGTCCTTCAAATTTTCACCTCCTTGAGTACTTGTAGTAGGGTTTTGGGAAGCTTCTATAATTATTGCATACACTGTTTGGGTTGACCCAGAGGGTTCTCTATTTTGGTTCTAATTTAAAGTTCCTATAAAGACTGGGCATTTTTTATTCTAGTTAGTAGGATTCCACTGTTCTTGAGTCACCATTGGGGGAACTATTTGAGGCCACTCCTATTCTGGTTGAACCATCATTTGAGGCATTGCCATCTGCGGTCATTGTGGATTGGGTGCACTGTACTGCAACACTATTTGCATCTGGAGGTAAGGGTAGGGAACTGTCTTGGGGACTGCATTTGGTGGGTATACCAATCCTGGAATGGGAGGAGGTAGTACTCCTCTTCCTGAGGTCATCAACAGCCTTGCTTCAACTTCATCATACAATCTTGCAGCTTGTAGGTTGCCTAGTCTTCTCAATTCCACAAACTTGTGAACTTCTGGTTGTCAGCCTCTAAGGAAAACTCCTTCTAGATGCCTTCATCCAAATGATGGTTGGTCCATCTCTGCGGTATAGATTCCATTTGCGAGACATAGGCTTCTACTCATTTACCAAAGGACTGACTTAGGTTCATGAACTCCTCTTGCATCCGCTCTTCAAAACCTTCACACCTGAATTTAGTGAGAAAGCCAACTTTCGGTCATTCCATTTGCCAAAAGTTCTTACTGCTTGTCTCTCATACCACTGAAACGCCATGTCTTTGAAAGTGGCATGGAATATCGCCAACTAATGCTCAGGGGTAGTGGCATTGTTAGCCACACACTCGGGGAGGTTACTACATGTATATACTCTACATCATGTGCATTCAAGGCCTATTTATGAATATCCTTATCTGTAAATTTTTCTTGAATAAAAAAATCCTTTTTTATTCAATTTGGGTTACCCCTTTATATTACACACTTCTATATGTAAAAAATGTCTAAAAATGCTATTTTAAAATATACCTTATTTTGAACCCACATGATGCACACATATATTCATGAGTAACTTACCCAAGGCCACACATGCTACCATAAACTCTGCTACATGAAGATCAGGATCTTCATTGTACTCTCCCTTAAAGATGGACAACATGACTATATTTGTTAGCCTATCATTATAATTTTTTAGGATGGATCTGATTAGGAAGGGGACCTTGAGTCACCATGGGGACTTTTGTAAAGAGTGATGCTAGGGTGTCAAAGGAGACTTTTGCTACTAGCTCATTCTTGACTTTGATTTTTTACTTCTCTCTTCTAGTGTACCTTTGGACTCATTCTAGTGCTTTTCTCTTGATTGCATCATTCATCAGGGAGTTGACTCACCTAGTTGGTTTGTACTCAATAGAACAAAATCAAAGAGGGCTTTAGTCTCTGGAGACCAATGTAACCAACATTTCTTCTACTTCCTACTTTTCTACGTCTCTAGATTCAACTTTCAATCCACTAAAAAGGGGAAGATATTCTGTTCTGGAGGTATCAAAGCTCATTCTTCTGAGGATCGTTGTGGTGTCATCATCATAGTAATGCCAATTTTCTGATGGTTTTAATAGTGTATATTGTGAAGAATACTCTATCCACCAACTTCTAGTGGGTTGCTAATTGGACAAATAGGAGATTGTCAGTGCACCATGCATCCCACATATCCTTTTGTTGAGCATCCATGAACAAATTTGAACTCTTTTCTTTCTTGTTTTCGTGAACTTCCACTGATCATGACTCCTGAAGCTTTTTCATGATCTCCCACTTGATGATGTCTGGAAACTTCTCAAGGAATGCTAAATCTCCCATGAATGATCATTCTCTTTGTTTCTACACTTCAGTTGTTCCCAAACAACTTGGCACCAAGATGCATGTCTCTGTTACTTCAGCAAGGAGAGGAAATAGTCCACCATTTAGAGCATGCATAAAGATGGTGATATGTTTCCGCCATTGTGGTCTTAAATTTTTGTAAAAAGTGGATTTGGAAATGAGAATCTCCAATTCTTTAGTGGTAGAAGAAACTTTTCAAGCATCCATTGAATTCTTCTCTTCTTAGTAATGTCATTTCTTTCATTTTCAGCCTCTTCTAATGCTTGTTGATAGCAATTTTTCTTAGCTATGCACCAAAAATATGGAGCCCCAAAAGGAACACTAAGGAAACGGGATTTCTATTGTAAGAAAATCTATCTTGTATTATCAATAACCATCTTTTTTATATTTGATATGATCTCAACAAAGATAATAACATTATGAACAAGAAGTCTTCACGCAACTTCATAGAAACAATTCTCCCACGGCTTTAATTTTAACAAAATCTATCATTCTCTTCAAATTCTTCATAGAATTATTGAATAGAAATCAAAAACAAAAAAGAATACTCCACTTTGAATGGAAAGATATCACATATGATTCATCTTCAGAGTTTTCATAGTTTTTTCTCATAATCTCTCATAGATAGATACATTGTTTTGCATAGAATTGTCTATATATATATCTCAATAGTACATTATATCCTCACTATAATACTCTATAATTACTCACAATAACTCTTATTTGGTCGTGAATACACCTCCCAAGAGGTGTGTTTGATATGAAAGGTCACCAGAGCCACTACAGTGACTCTTCACAACTCACTATTGTCACTTCACTCCAGTCTTCTCTTGAGTCTTCAGCAGCTACTTATTCTACTTCCTTGAGATTTTTTTGATCTTGAATTCACCTCTTTCCAAGGCTAAAAAAAAATCTCATACTAAACCTTCATCCAACAGAACACTTACAGAGGCATACAGAACATAACAAAACAAGAACGGAGGCTCTATAGAAGTTCAATAGAGGGTTACTACAGAAGGTTAACAAAAACCATCAGAACCACATTACTCATACTAAAACCATTTCAAACTATCAAAAACCATGAAATGAGATTTAAATTTTTTTTAAACTTCATCAATCATTACTCCATCCTTCCATTTAGATGAAAAATAGAACAAAACAAGAGCTATTAGAACCAAACAGAACCTCAACAAAACCTATCAGAACATCATAGAGCCTCATATCTCTACTGAAAAACATCATGAGATCATCAAAACAATCACACCTATCCAAAACTCTCTCAAAAAATTACAAAACAAATAAATAACACTCAAAATCCATCAAAAATCAACCATTGAGCCCTAAAAAACAACAAAAATCAACCAAAAAACACGTCATTTTAGCATTCAACAAGTGTCATGGAATGTATTGATTGCAAGATATATTGTAGCTGGGGATAGCTCTTGTGCTCTTGATCTTGTCAATGAAATGCAGCAAGAGGAAAAAAACACCTCATATATTCTTGTTTGCAAGCATTTTGAAAGCATACGCAAGCCTAGGAGCTTTGGAAACTAGGCAACTAGATACATGACTAAATTATCAAAAGTGGATATGAATCAAATGTTCCAATTGGAAATGTACTTCTTGACATGTATGCAAAGTGTGGCCTTCTAGCAGAGGCACGATTGTTATTTAATCAATTGGAAAATCGATATCTGCTGTCATGGACTGCAATGATTTCAGGGCACATGGTAGGTGGTAAACATATCATTGCTCCTAAACTATGTGTGAGAATGCTTCCATGGGGTATAATGCCTGACAATTACCTATTCTCATCCATTTTAAAGGCATGTGGGTGCATTCTCAAAGGAGAATGGATTAGAAAGATACACATGCAAGTTGCCAAAATTGCACCAGATCAAGATGTCATCATTGGAATTGCCATTATTGACATAATGTGAACTTTGGTAGTTTGGAAAGCTCATCCAAAGTCTTTAAGAGTTTCCAGAATAAAAATGTCCTTCTTTGGAATGCATTAATCAAAGGCTCTGTGAAGCTAGGTTTTCTACTCTCCGCTTTGGGACTATTCAAAAGAATGCATTAGAGGGATATTGAAATAGACAAATCTATTTTTGTTTCACTTGTAAAAGCGTGTGGTCACTTTGCATGTTGCAAAATTGATCAATGAACCAGCATTCAGGTTTGGATGGGAGGCAAACCTTATGGTTTGGAGTAGTCTTCTCACCAAGTTTGTAAACTGTGGAGATTTGTGCACACATGTGATGTTTTTAACAAAATGCTCAATAGGGACATAGAATCATGGACTACTATTAATATAACTTACATTCAGCATAAGCAATGCTTGCTTGCATTAAAAAATTTTATCAAGATGTAGCATGTAGGTATTATGCCAGACACACTTTTACTTTTATCATCATTAAAGGTTTGTGGTAGCATTGTAGGAGGCCATCTTACACATGATCTAATTACTTAGTTTGGAGAAGATTTGGATTTGGTTGTTTTGGGAGTGCTCTCATCAACATGCATCTCAAATGTGGGACTTCAGAAGATGCACACAGTGTCTTTGTGTCGATTTCCAATGTCCAAATGTGGTAGCATGGGGCACCATGATAGTAGGCTATGTTGATTGTGGAGATGGACTATGTGCTCTTCTGTAGCTTTTTTAGAGTTGATCATAAGCTTGCATAGGTCTGCTTTATTATGTATGTGATTCTTTCTTTTCTGCATTATTGTCTTTTATAGATTGGGATTATCTCCTAGAGAACAATGTTTTGACAACAATAATGGCACACTTTTCTAGAAGCTATGGGTATCACATTTAGAATTTTTGGTTGTAGAGCTCTGGACCTGAGCATGTTTGATAGGATGGCTTCCAAGATGATTCTTCATCAATCGTTAACTACATCTCAAATAATAGTAGTGGCTCTTAGGTGCATATATATGGATATTTTCCTTAATAGCATGTAGAATAAATAAATAACATTTATCTTGTTATATCAAGTCTCTTGGGAGGAAGGAGCTTTGGTGTTATGTCTGCCCCTCTGACTTTGTTTGAAACCATTTGTAATGTCATAGGTTGAAAACCATTTGTCACATCATTAGTTGATAACTAGGCTAAATATGGTGACTTAAGTTTTCCTGTTTATATCCTTTTACCTTATCTATGTCATCATAACTCAGAATGGGGTCAGTTTTACACTTCTTGAATGTGCAGGTGTTGTTTTTTCTGCAACATTCAATGATCAAGTGTGGGAGTTCACAATAAAGATAGCCCCCAAGGCAAACATTGTGTTTATAAACAAAGTATCAAGCCATATCATGTAAAGTGCCCAAATGAATCTACCAAATTACAACAAAGCATGATAGAATCACTCAAGGTTGATACAAAAGATAGCAACGTAGAAGACAACGTTGTTGATGAACCTGCAGAAATCACAAGGTCAAAATCTCCCTAGGGTGAGCTACAAAAAGTTGTATTGGAAAATCTCGAAGGAGTTGGTCAAGATTCTGCTTTTGGACATATATTCTTTTCATTTTGTGCTATGTAAGTTCCTTTCACTTCTAACTTAGTTGAAGTTGACTTGATCGTTAGTTTGCTTTTGTTGCAAGGGTTGAAGGTGATTGACTCATCAGTGGAGAACTTGACAATAGGAGCATGGCGGCAGGCCTTTGGAATTGATGCTAGGAGGCATATTTCGCGGTGGATTCTGTGACCACGATGGATTCCGTAAAACTATTTATTTTCGGGGCTCATACATAAGGAGGATTCCTTGTGCAAGAAGCTAATGGGGACACCTGTCCTTTTCGGGTATCAGATTAATTTAATGTGCATGTGGGTGATTCCTTAAAATAAATATTAAATTAATGAACTTTTATGAGTTTAGAGTGTGCAGTCGAATTAAATCAAGGCTAGGATAGAGTTCCAACCTATTTAATTATTTTGTGGTTGAAGAGTTTGTAGTTGAAGACTGCTAGGTATTCACTTTTGTTGAGTTTTATTTAATTATTTTCTAACAATTGTAAATGCTTCAATTGATATGTAGAGCAAGCAACGGTGGTGTTGGGTAGTACTGGGCGACGACGTGAATCCAAATGCATAGACGAGTTACTATTATTGATGGGTGTGTGCCTTATCACTAAAGGCATGGCACCAATATTTATTTAAGCTTTCTTATTTATTAAAACACTTGACAAAACATTTATTATCTTGTATGTGCATAGACGCTTGGTAAATACTTCACTATTTGATATTTGTATTTGGGCATAGTCCAACTTTTGGACACCCAAATGCCTTACTTTATATTTGGGCAAACGCAAGCGCAAAAGAAAAAGCATGCTATTTGTAAAGTAGGCTATTTTTGAGCTTGAAGATAAATAAATCTATAAATACATGCCTTGTGAAGCACTCACACAAGGCATGGGGGGAGATTGCACCCAATTTTTCTTTTTGTCTCATGGCGTGCAAATTCCCTTTTGATTTTTAATTGAAATGATGAAGGTTTGTAGAGTTCTTTGTTGTTGGGGACCTTTCGACATTCACTACACATGCGTACAACATGCGATCTACACACCAGTGGTATCAGAGAAGAGCTAAGATCAAGAGCTTCCAATTGCTTGCCATCTCGCGCGAAGGCAAAGCTCCTAGAATGAATGGACTCTACAGGATGTGTCACGACAAACTGACAATAGAGGCATGTTCCTGGCAATGAAAACCCCCCTGCTATACCCTTTGATCGCGAAGGACCTCTCATAGCAGGCAAAGGAGCACTCACGAACTTTCTTCCACAAGTCATTTTTTCTCACATAGAAGCAAACAAGAGTTTATCAAGTTTTAGTTTATATAAGCTAAAGAAGCTTAAAGGAAGCACAAGCTCTACAAACTTAATGAATCATGGCGGGAGCATGTACTCGTTGATGTTGATTCTAGCAAATGTGTGCCGTCGTCCTGTGTAGATCATTTCAAATTCCTTAAGCTTTTAAAAAGATTAGGCTATTAAGCTCAATCTAAAGCTCAAAGTTTAATTATCAATCTTTTACATAACAGGCGTTCATACTATGGTACTCACGAACTAGTTTTGAAGCTTCAGTAAGCTCTTGTTCCCACCTGCAACTTGGCTGAACAGATTTACAGCAAGTAGGCTGTCACACGCAGTCTATGCTGAAGACTATTTTGCTTGAAAGAAGACCGTTTCCAATTGCCATACTCGAGAAAATCAAGATCGTAAAAGCAAAATCTATTTAAAAAAAACAAACCTTGTTTGAGCGACGCTTATCCTTGTAACGAGATTTCGAGTGTGTGAGGCTATTTGAGATTTTTGCGGGATGTCGGAACATAACATGGATGATTTTGTGGGTGAAGGAGATTTTCTAGAGCCGACTATGGAACAAAAATTGGATCTAATCATGATGCAGCTTCAAGAAGAGCGAAGGGAATGTCAAAACTTGCAAGCACAATTGGCTACACTTCAACAATCCATTGTCGAGCAAGATGGAACGTAACTTGAAGATGTCATTCGATGTACTATTGATGTGATGTTCGATGCACAAGCTCTTAGGAAAGAGGCCAATATAAATACAATAAATTTTACATTCCGCACTTTTAATGGGTAATATGATGGTGAATTTGTTCTTGCTTTTATTAGTCAATTTGACAACTATTTTCATGAAGAGCAATATGTTGAAAAAGATAAACTTAAATGCGTCACTAACCATCTAGCAGACAAAGCATCATTATGGTAGACTGTTGTCCGCAAGAGTTTTGATTTTCCCTCTACTTGGGAAGCCTTTCAAAAGAAATTTTTGTGAAATTTCCGTCCGCCTCAGTTCCATGAGAAAGCTATCAAACAGTGGGATCTCCTACAACAAAGAGATCATGAATCCATGCTCTCCCGCAACACACTGAGCGTCTCTGGAGTGCCTTACTTCAACTTTGAATGCTTGAAGATGTTCCGAGGAGACCCACAAACATAAGTACATGTCCGGTTTGCTTGCTCACTTCTATGCAGATGTGAATATGTTCAAGACAAAGACTTTGGAGGATGCTATTTCTTTAGCGCATGATGTGGAGGATCAAATTTTTGGACGAGAAAAGTGATCGCAACAATTTTTTGTTAATGGTAACTTTGGTACAAAGTAATTTAATTTTAACTTCTGAAAATTCAATCAAAATCTCTTTGCTCCTTCTTCTTTTCGTAAACCCTGGACTTGACCTCCTACTTTACCATCTACTGCTAATTTAAACCCTAAGCCTTCCCTCCAGCCGAATCCCAATATACCCAAACTTCTAACCCTTACCAACAATGTATCCAAAGCAAAGCTTATGGTTTGCTATAAGTGTCATCAACCTGGACACTTAACAGCGAAGTGTCAGCCCAAGAAGCAAGCTATTCAAATCAATCACTTAGGAGCATTTGATGACGAGGACCATGAAGATATGCTAGACTTCACTAAAGATGATGATGATATCGGCGATGCTTCAGATACTTTATGAGGTATGACAAATTCTGATGCAGGAGGCATATTCCATGGTGGATTCCGTGCCACGGTGGATTCCGTGAGGCTTTACGGTGGATTCCGTAAACTTTGATGACCGGGGCTCATACACAAAGTGGATTCTTTGTGCGAGAAGTTGATGAGGACGCCTGTCCTTTTCGGGCATTTCATTAATTTAGTGTGTACATGGGTGATTCCATAGCGGGTGATTCTGCGAAATGCATATTAAATTAATAAACGTTTATGAGTTTAGAGTGCGCACTCGTAATAAATTAAGGTTAGGATTTATTTCTAACCAGTTGATTTATTTATATAGCTGAAGACTGCTAGGTATTCACTTTTGTCGGTTTAATTGTATTATTTTACTAACGATTGTGAATGCTTCAGTTGATGTGTAGAGATAGCAGCAGTGGCGGAGGAAAGCATTGGAGGATAGCGAGTATTCGATCTATGGATTATATTCTGATAGGCGCCACGCCTATATTTTGTCATGCCTATTTATTGAGGCATCGATTATTTGTTATTATTTTGTATGCGCATGGGCGCATGGTTATGTTATTTCTATTTGGACATTGTATTGGGCGTGCGAGACTCTTTGGGCACCGTCCATTAGCTTTATTCCTATTTTTGTGTTAAAGTAAACTCAAAAGCTAAAAGCTTGTTATATTTTTGTAAATTGGGCTATTATTGAGCATAAAGATGAAATATACATAAAATATATGCTTTGTGGAGCGCTCACACAAGGCATTTGGGAAGATTGCACCCAATTGGTCTTTGCTCTTGTCGTTCATGCTTTTTACCTTATAATTTGTGCAAAAAGTAGAGTTCCATTGTTCTTGGGGACCTTCCGGCATTCACTACGCGAGCATACAGTGTCCAATCTGCGCACCAGTGGTATCAGAGCGGAGCTGAGATCAAGAGCTTCCAATCGCTACCCATCTCGTGCGAAGGCGGAGCTCCTGGAACGATCGGGCTCTACGGTCAATCTCGCCGCGAACCGTCGATACAGGCAGACTTTTGGTGATCAAGAACCCCTGTTTCTGTTATTGGATCGCGAAGGACCGGGCTATAGAGGCAGAGGACCACTCCTTCATCTTCTTCATCAAGTCGTGGCTACACAGAGAGATAAGTCATCAATTTCACACTTTCCAAGCTTTAAGCTTTAAAGCTTAGAGACCTTAAGAGAAGCTTTAAGCTTTGAATTTGATCCGTGATGTCTCTGAGGATCTCCGAAAATCACGCGACAGCATAAAAAACGGCCCCCCCCCCACGATCTACGCCGTTTTCTTCTTCTTAAGCTCTAAGCTTAATCAATTAAGGTTAGTCCTCTAAGGCAAGTCAATCTTGCAAGTCACAAACTCCAGGTCACACCACAACAATCAAGTTCAGCAAGTATTTTCAGGTCAAGTTCTGCAAGTTCCATAAATCGAATAAGTTATGCAAGTCTACAACTCTGCAAGTCAGACTAGTCAACTGGAGACAGAACTAACTTGTGCTCAAAACTCCTAGAAGGACTGTTCTTGCGCAGAAACTCCGAACTGCAAAGTTGTTCATTGGAAGGTACTCTACCCATACGCAGGTTTGCTGAAGCATTTTCAGCATACGAAGAAGGATAAAACGCCGATTTTTCAAAGATTGTGAAAGCTATACCCGAAAAGACATAAGCCTTGTATTCCCGAACTTGAGCTACGCTCATCCCGCTAACTTGATTTTGAGTGAGAAAGGTCTTTTGAGTTTTGCAGGATGACGGAACCACATATGGATGATCTTATGGCTGAAGGCGACTTACCTAAGCCTACGATGGAGCAAAAGCTGGACTTAATCATGATGCAATTGGAAGAAGAACGAAGGGCTAGGCAAGCAGATACTTGGGAGAATTTCAAGAAGAAGTTCATGCAGAATTTCCTTCCACCACAATTTTATGAGAAAGCTATTAAGCAATGGGATCTTCTCCAGCAATGGGATCGTGAGCCTATTCCTCAGTATACAGAGCATTTTTGGAATGCATTACTCCAGTTACGCATGCTTGAAGACGTACCAGAAGCAAAACACAAGTGTAAGTATATGTCTGGACTCCTTGGGTATTACTACGCTGAAGTTAACATGTTCAAGCCTGCTACTCTTGAAGATGCCATTTCACTAGCTCACGACACTGAAGATAAGCTACGAGGTAAAGACAGACGTTCACAGCAATTCCAAGCCAATGGTAACTATGGATCTAAACAATTCAATTCCAATTTTAGAAGATTTAATCCAGGTCGTCTCTCTTCATCATCTTTCTGTAAAAATTGGGCAAAACCACCTGCATTACCATCAAATCTCAATCAAAACCCTAAGCCTATTCCACAGCCAAATCCTAATGTACCTAGACTTCCCGCCATTGCAAACAATGTAACCAAAGCCAAGCCAATAGTATGCTATAAATGCCACCAGCTTGGACATTTAGCAGCAAATTGCCATTCGAAGAAGCCACCTGCCCATATCAACTACCTTAGAGCAATGGAAGATGACGAACATGAAGATATGCCTGATTTCACGGAAGATGAGGATGACATTACTACTACTACTTCGGATACTTTACCAGGTATGCCTACTCCACATTCTTTATTGACTATGAAATATTTAGTGCATGGAAAGGAAAAGATTATTTTGCATGATGACGGTAGTACTCATGATTTTATTTCAGCAAAATTAGTAAAAGAATTGAAATTACAGACTGTACCTACGCATTATCGCATCAAAGCTGCATTTTTAGGCACTAGGTATAATGGTACACAGGAAGTGCAAGACTTACAGATTCAAATTGGTCAATACACTAAAAGAAGTAATTTTTTAGTTGTTCCATTACAGTCGAGTGACATTATTTTAGGAATGCCTTGGCATCATCAGCATAACCCAGATATAGATTATTCCACACATTCAATGAATATTACTTTTCAAGGAAAATCTATTACATTATATGGTATGCATGCATCTAATGTCTTTCCACTGCTTTCGCATACTCAAGCTAAACGTGCATTACGCAAGAGTAGTAAATCTTATCTCATTTGGGTGAATGAATTGCAAGTAAAAGAAAATCATATGCACCCTAGGCATAAATAATTTCTTGCATATTTTAAGGACTGTTTTGCAGAAGACCTACCACCTGGTTTACCTCCTTCACGTCCAGAAGACCATAAGATAGATTTGATCCCTGGCACACAACCACCTTGCAAAGCACCATATAGGCATAACCAGATAGAGCAAAAAGAAATTCAGAGTCAAGTTGAGGAATTACTAAATAGAGGATTGATTCGACCTAGCAGTTCTCCATTCGGTGCACCTGTTCTATTAGTCAAGAAAAAGAATAATACCTATCGTATGTGCATTGACTATCGAGCTTTAAATAAGATCACTGTAAAGAATAGGTATCCTATTCCTAGAGCTGATGACCTTATGGACAAACTGCAAGGATCTGCTATATTTAGTAAAATAGACCTTAAGTCTGGTTATCATCAGGTATGACTAGATACCTCAGACATATTCAAGACTGCATTTAGAATACAATTTGGTCATTATGAATTTTTATTTATGCCATTTGGATTGACTAATGCACCTGCTACGTTTAGTAGAATGATGAATCGTATATTTTTGAAATATCAGTATTGTGTAATTGTCTTCTTTGATGATATTTTGGTGTTTAGTTAAAATGAGAAAGAACATTATGAGCATTTGTCATTGGTTTTTCAGTTATTGAAAGAAAATCAACTGTATGCAAATCCTGAAAAGAGTGAATTCTTTAAAATAGAAATTGAGTATTTAGGTCATATTGTATCATTTGATGGAATTAAAGTTGATCCTAAGAAAATCGATGCAATATTGAATTGGCCTGTACCTAAAAACGTGCATGAGTTACGCTCATTCCTTGGTCTTGCTAGTTTCTATAGGAAGTTTGTACGTAATTTTTCCTTACTTGCTTTACCACTGACTAAACTTCTGAAGAAAGGAATTGTTTATCATTGGACCGAAAATCAACAGAAATCCTTTGACTTACTCAAACATGCATTAACCCATGCCCCTGTTCTATAGTTGCCTGACTTTAATAGACCATTTTTTCTAGTAGTGACAGATGCTAGTGGATCAGGAATAGGAGCTGTACTTATGCAAGACAATCATCCTATAGCCTATTCTAGTTGTAAGCTGAAACCTTCTGAACTGAAATATTCCACATATGACAAAGAACTATTAGCAGTTGTACAAGCATTAAGACAGTGGAAACACTACTTAATGGGTTCAGAATTTATGATTAAGACCGATCAGCAAAGTATTAGACATTTACTTAGCCAACCTCAAATCTCTGACCGACATATCAAATGGGCTTCCTTTATTCAAAGTTTTCATCCTATCATTCAATACCAACCTGGAAAAGAAAATGTAGTGGCTGATGCATTGAGTAGAAGACCTGCCATTCATAATATTTCTGTCATATCTTTTGATTCTTTGATTGCTACGAAAGATACTTATCATCAGGATATTACTTTTCATGCTGATTGGAATAAATTAGTTCAAAATAATTTGATTCCTATTGATTCATTGTCATATAATGATGGATTTATATTTTATGAAAAGAGATTGTGTGTAACAATTCCATTCTAATCTTTTGTTTTGAATGAAATTCATTGTCCCCCATACTAAGGTCATAGAGGTATCATATCTACCTTACGTACATTAACTGAAGATTTTTATTGGCCGCATATGGATGCTGATGTATCTAACTTTGTTTCTGAATGTTTGATTTGTCAAAGAGTTAAGAGACATCATGGTAAATAGTATGGATTACTTATGCCTTTGTCTATTCCATCTAAACCTTGGGAACAAATTTCTATGGATTTCATTACTGGTTTACCTAATACTAAATCTAACCATTGGACAATCATAGATAGATTTAGTAAACAAGCATATTTCATTCCATGTAAGAAAACTTTAACAGCATCACAAGGAGCACAGTTGTTTTTGAAAACTGTTTTTACTAACCATGGATTGCCAAAAGTTATTATTTCAGATCGTGATTCTAGATTTTGTAACAACTTTTGGATTACTCTGTTTGCTAACCTAGGCACAAAGATTGATTTCTCATCTGCATTTCATCCAGAAACTAATGGACAAACAGAAGCCACTAACAACACAATTCTAGATCTTTTACGTGCATATACTATCTCTAAACCACAGACATGGGACACCCATTTGCATTTATTACAGTTTGCATATAACAATACACCACACACATCTACAAAGAAAGCACCGTTTGAATTCATCTATGGATATAGATTATCTACACCTGTTGCATCTTTGTCAAATAGAATTCAAAGTGCTGATGATATTGCTAGTATGCATAATAGTATTTTTGATGGGGTTAAAGATATGATTGCTAAAGCCCAGCAATCATATACCAAACAAGCCAACAAGAAAAGACAAGCAATGAATTTTAAAGTTGATGATTATGTTTGGCTGAGAATAGAAAAACTTAGACTGCAAAGTGTAGATAGACATCCAGTTGTCAAATTAGCCCCTAGATTCTATGGACCATTTAGGATCATTCATAAAATTAATGATAATGCATTCAAGTTAGAATTACTACCTCATTGGAAAATTCACAACACATTTCACATTAGTTTATTGAGACCATTTAGAGGCCAATTACTTGTACACCTTGTTTATGAAAACCCACCTTTATTAGAGGAAGAGACTGAAATACTTGAACCAGAAGATATCATAGATACTGACTTTATGACCACTAGAACTGGCCGAAGATATTCTAGATATCTAGTTAAATTTAAGAACCATCCTGTAGAGGAAGCACAATGGATGCACGCTAGAGACTTAAATGCTTTCCCCACTCTGTTAGCTCCACATTGAGCTAATAGCAATTGAGGTCAATTGCTATCCCACCCCGGGGGTATGATGCCAGGAGGCATATTCCACGGTGGATTCCGTGAGGCTTTACGGTGGATTCCGTAAACTTTGATGACCGGGGCTTATACACAAAGTGGATTCTTTGTGCGAGAAGTTGATGGAGACGCCTGTCCTTTTCGGGCGTTTCATTAATTTAGTGTGTACATGGGTGATTCCATAGCGGGTGATTCTGCAAAATGCATATTAAATTAATAAACGTTTATGAGTTTAGAGTGTGCACTCGTAATAAATTAAGGTTAGGATTTATTTCTAACCAGTTGATTTATTTATGTAGCTGAAGACTACTAGGTATTCACTTTTGTCGGTTTAATTGTATTATTTTACTAACGATTGTGAATGCTCCAGTTGATGTGTAGAGATAGCAGCAGTGGCGGAGGAAAGCATTGGAGGATAGCGAGTATTCGATCTATGGATTATATTCTGATAGGCGCCACGCCTATATTTTGTCATGCCTATTTATTGAGGCATCGATTATTTATTATTATTTTGTATGCGCATGGGCGCACGGTTATGTTATTTCTATTTGGACATTGTATTGGGCGTGCCAGACTCTTTGGGCACCGTCCATTAGCTTTATTCCTATTTTTGTGTTAAAGCAAACTCAAAAGCTAAAAGCTTGTTATATTTTTGTAAATTGGGCTATTATTGAGCATGAAGATGAAATATACATAAAATACATGCTTTTTGGAGCGCTCACTCAAGGCATGGGGGGAGATTGCATCCAATTGGTCTCTTGCTCTTGTCGTTCATGCTTTTTACCTTGTAATTTGTGCAAAAAGTAGAGTTCCATTGTTCTTGGGGACCTTCCGGCATTCACTACGCGAGCATACAGCATCCGATCTGCGCATCAAATTCTCATTTGTTATTAACAATGAAATGTTTTGTGCATGGTCAAGAAAAGATTCTTTTGCATGATGATGGAAGCACACATGACTCAATTTCCACAAAGTTAGTAAAGGAGATGAATTTATCTACTGTTCCAACTCATAATCTCATAAAGGCTACATTCTTAGGCACTAGATACAATGGTACACAAGAAAATCAATGATCATGTTGAGTGTAGAAATTTCTTAGTTGTGCCTTTACAAGCTAGTGATATCATTTTAGGAATGTCTTGGTGTCACAAATATAACCATGACATAGATTATTACACATATTCCATGAAAATTCATTTTAATGGAAACCAAATCACATTACATGGATTGCACACCTTTGATAAATTTCCACTACTTAGTCATACACACTCTAAACATGCATTGAGAAAAGGTAGTAAATCATATTTAGTATAGGTGAATGAAATTGAAGCTAAGAAAAATAAGATGCATCCTAGGCATGCACAATTTATTTCACAATTTAAAGATTATTTTGTTACTGATTTACCACTTGGTTTAGCATCTACACATCTTGAAGACCATAAAATAGATTTAATCCTAGGTTGTCAACCACCATGTAAAGCATCTTATAGACACAATTATATTGAACAAAAAGAAATCCAAATACAAGTCGAGGAACTGTTGAATTGAGGACTCACTAGGCACAGTAGTTCTCCTTTTGGTACACATGTCCTATTAGTTAAGAAGAAAAATAATACCTATAGGATGTGAATTGACTATTGGGCCCTAAACAAAATCACTGTTAAGAATAGATATCCGATCCCTAGGGTGGATGACCTTGACATGGTATAAACTACAAGGGGCCACTATTTTTAATAAGATAGGTCTCAAGTCTAGATATCATCAAGTACGCATGAATACATCTAACGTTTTTAAGACTGCATTTAGAACTTAGTTTGGTCATTATGAATTTCTTGTTATGCCTTTCAGTTTGACCAATGCACTAGCTACATTCAGTCGTATGATGAATCGTATATTTTTGAAGTATCAGAATTGTGTGATTGTTTTCTTTGATGATCTATTGGTTTTCAATAAGGATGAGAATGATCATTGTGAACATCTATCTTTAGTTTTCAAATTGTTGAAAGAGAATCAATTGTATGCTAACCTTGACAAGAGTGAAATTTTCCAAACCTAGATTGAATACTTAGGTCACATTGTTTCTTCTTATGGTATTCGCGTTGATCCTAAAAAGATAGAGTTAATTTTGAATTCGCCAATCCCTAAAAATGTGCATGAGTTATGTTTTTTCTTAGGCCTTGCTAGCTTTTATAAAAAAATTGTGGAAAATTTTTCATTACTTGCATTGCCTTTGACGAAATTTTTAAAGAAAGGTGTTGTATATCATTAGTCTGACAACCAACAAAAGTCTTTTGATTTGTTGAAACATGATTTAACACATGCACTTGTCTTGCAATTACTTGATTTTAATCGACCATTTTTCTTAGTAGTCACTGATGCTAGCAGATCAAGAATAGAAGCTGTCGTCATGTAAGATTCACATTCCATAGCCTATTCTAGTTGCAAAATTAAACCTTCTGAGTTGAAGTATTCCACTTATGATAAAGAATTGTTAGCTCTTCTTCAAGCCTTATGTCAGTGGAAACACTATCTGATGGGGTCCGAATTTATGTTAAAAACTAACTAACAAAGCATCAAATATCTCCTTAGTCAGCCATAAATTTCTGACCACCATATTAAATGGGATGCTTTCATTCAAAGTTTTCATCCACTTATCCAATATCAGCCAAGAAGAGAAAATGTTGTTGCTGATGCATTGAGTAGAAGACCAAGTATCTATAATATTTCAATTCTATCCTTTGATTCTCTTACTCCTATGAAGGATACCTATGACCATGACCCTACTTTTCAAGCTGATTGGAACAAATTAGTTGCTAATATCTAGATTCCAATTGATTCTTTGTCTTATTTTGGTGGATTTATGTTTTATGAGAAAATATTGTGTGTTAGTGTTCAATTTAGATTATTTGTGTTGCACAAAATTCATTGTTCTTTATATCAAGGTCACACAGATATTATTTCCACTTTAAGAACATTGGTTGAAAAATTTTACTAGCCGCAAATGGAATCTGATATTTCTAACTTTTTTTTGAGTGTTTAATTTGCCAAAGAGTCAAGCGACACCATGGTAAGCAATAATATGGTTTGTTAATGCCTTTACCAATTCTTGACTATCCATGGGAACATATTTCAATGGATTTTATAACTAGTTTTCCTAATACACAAGCTAATAATGATGTTATTTGGACTATAGTAGATCGACTTAGTAAACATGCATATTTTCTACCATGCAAGAAAACATTAACTGCATCTCAAGCTGCACAATTGTTTTTTAAGATTGTTTTCACTAATCATGGTCTGCCAAAAGTTATTATTTATGATCGTGATTCTAGATTTCGTAATAATTTTTGGACTACTTTGTTTGCTAATTTGGGTACTAAGATTGATTTCTCATCTGCATTCCATCCTGAAACCAATGGGCAAACAAAAGCTACAAATAGTACAATTCTAAATCTTTTGCGTATATACACAATTTCAAAATCATAAACATGGGACACACATTTGCATCTACTTCAATTTGTATATAATAATACACCACATAAAGCTACTCATAAAGCACATTTTGAAATCATTTATGGACATAGATTGCCTATACCTGTCAATCATTCGTGGAATAAAGTTAAAGCTGCTAATGATATTGCCAATCAGCATGGTACTATTTTTTCTCAAGTTAAAGATATGATTGCGAAAGCCCAAAAATCATACACTAAAAAAGATAATAAGAAAAGACAAGCCATGAGTTTCAATGTTGGTAATTATGTTTGGTTACACATTGAAAAGAGAAGATTAAAAAGTATTGAGAAACACCTTGTTGTTAAATTAGCACCTAGGTTTTATGGATCTTTCAAAATAATTCACAAGATCAATGACAATGAATTTAAATTAGAACTACCCAAACATTGGAAGATCTATAATACTTTTCATTTTAGTTTGTTACAACCTTTTACAGACCAATTACATGTCCACCCTGTCTATGAAAAACCTCCTTTGCTAGAAGAAGAAACTGAAATCCTTGAACCTAAAACTATTCTAGACACTGACTTTATGACCACTAGAACTAGCCATAGATATTCTAGATATTTGGTTAAGTTTAAGAATTATCTTGTTGAAGAGGCCCAATGAGCTAATAGCAATTGAGGACAATTGCTATCCCACCCTGAGGGTATGATGCCCAGAAGGTATATTTCATAGTGGATTCCATAAAACTATTTATTTTCGGGGCTCATACACAAGGAGGATTCCTTATGCAAGAAGTTCACGGGAATGCCTATCCTTTTTGAGCATTTGATTAATTTAATGTGCAGGTGGGTGATTCCATAAAATACATATTAAATTAATGGGCGTTTATGAGTTCAGAGTGCGCACTCGAATGAAATCAAGGTTAGGACAATGTTCCAACCTATTTAATTATTTTGTAGTTGACGACTACTAGGTATTCACTTTTGATGGGTTTTATTTAATTATTTTCTAACAATTGTGAATGCTTCAGTTGATGTGTAGAGCAGGCGGAGGTGGCGTTGGATAGCATTGGGTGACGGTGTGAATCTAAATGCGTAGAAGAGTTACTATATATAATGGGCGCATACCTTATCACTAAAGGCGTGGCATCAATATTCATTTAAGTGTGCTTATTTATTAAAGCGCTTGACAAAACATTTATTATCTTGTATGCACATAGGCGCTCAGTAATTACTTCACTATTTGATATTTGTATTTGGACATAGCCCGACTTTTGGACACCTAAACGCCTTTGGAAAAACACAAGCGTAAAGGAAAAAGTATGCTATTTGTAAAGTGGGATATTTTTGAGCTTGAAGATAAATAAATCTATAAATACATGCCTTGTGAAGCGCTCACACAAGGCATGGGGGGAGATTGCACCCAATTTGTCTTTTTGTCTCATGTCGTACAAATTTCCTTTTTCTTTTTACTTGAAATTTTGAAGGTTTGTAGAGTTCTTTGTTCTTGGGGACCTTCCGGCATTCACTATGCATGCGTATAGCATCCGATCTGTGCACCAGGAACTACTTTGAAAGGCGGGGTGAATTTCATTCAAAATTGAGCACTTAAAGAGCCTTTTTTTTTTTGGGTTGGAGTGGGGGGATTGGGTTTAAGTAGTGGCAAGCTATTTTTATACTTTTGATGCAAGAGATAGAACTCTAAGAATAAAGACGAATGACTTTTGTGGCTTGCATAATTTAATCTTTGTGTAGAATAGAGTAGTTAGTTGAGAACTTTACTAAGACATTTCAAAAGTAGGAAAGCTTCTCTTACAAAGCTGGAACTCTTGCCCTAGGACTCCTTGAGATATCTTTTTGACACATATTTTACAACTCTAAGTAGTGCTAGGATAAATTAAAAGTATTCTTAAGGGTTTGCTTTTGAGATGTGTGTAAAATGTAATAAATCAGTTTGGGTCCTAACACTAGTTTTTTCTTATGGGATGTATTGAAGGGTGGGAAGGCTACAATAGCTAAGGGCTTGGAGGTCCTTAAGTATGTTGTGAGGGAGGCTACAGGTCTTGTTCATAGTATTCTACCATGTCATAGAGCCTTGATGTGAGTGATTTGTTATAGTCATGGAGTATGTTCAAGAATGCAACAATTATCCTTACTATAGAAAGTCATTTGAACTTGATGACAATATTCTACCATGTTGTAGAGTCCTGATGAATGCTGAAATGAAGAAGATAGATATACAAATGGATTGTCAAAAGTATCTCTATGAGTTGATCTTTTTGTCCAGTTAAAAATGACAAATGAATTGGGCTAGCCAAAGGCTACCAATAAATAGCTAAAAATAGCCTAATAAAATAACCAGGTTTGGCAAGCAACTCTTGAAAATAGTTGACTACACATAAATTAAGTAGAAAATTTTTGATTTGTGGCTCTACATTGCTGCTTGCTCAGTGAATGTCTAACTTTCCCAGTGAATGGTGCCTCCTTTGTTTGCTTGACCTGTTGGGCATGGTCTGTTGAGTTGGCAAGCTCAACACGTGCGGATATTGATGATGGACCGCCCGGCTAGATGAGTCCGCACGTCTACACTTAACATGTTGGTGGTCATTATGATACTCACATGGCCACTGACTTATCACTTATTATATTTAGTTTGTTACACCTACCTACAGCTGGCAAAGATATAACGCCAGTCGATTAGTGTAGTCGGTTTTGTACTATTTGACTCAGAAGGCCACTTTCCTTTACGTTGTATCTTATCTATACTTTGTGTACATTATATAGTGTGTGGAAGAAGAAGAAAAAACTAGCAAGAAAACATTTTGGCCTCCATCTCTCTTCTTGTATTCTTGAGTGAGCTTCCTCTTGTGTATATAGTGTGTGTTTGGCGTAGCAGCTCAAGCAAATCCCCTTACACGTGATTCTTGATATGGTATCAGAGCCGTGCCACTGAGAGGCGGATTTCGAAGGCTGAAGTGAAGGAGAAGAAGCAATGTTCGAGCAAGCAAGCAACAGGTAAGAAGCTCTCCCATTCTTCCACTCTCTCTCTTGGATAGTGCCTGTGGAGGCACTGGAAGTAGGGTCGAGAAAAAATCTCAGATTGCTGTGAGATTTGGTGTGCGAGGAGAGCAATCTGAGGCCATTTCAGGCCCCGTTTTAGAGCCACAAGGTTGCAAACAGCAGTTTCAGGGTACACTGTGATTTCGGCTGTATTGACCAAAAGTGGGTGCACAGGTTACAGATTGCCAATCTGTAATTTTTGAGGTATTTATAGGAAGCAAATATAAGGTTTATCTGCAAATAGGTTGTAGATTACATGTACTATTGAGCAATCAGTGAAAAAAGTTGCTTGGTATAGTGTTGTGCACGTGTTGTGAAAGATTGCAGAAGACTAGCTTGCTGTCTTGTATCCTTGTTTGTGATAATGGCAGAGAACAGTGGAAATCCCATTATTGAGAAGCTCGACAAGAACAACTACCCTTCATGGAAGTTCCGTGTGACGAACTTCCTCATTGGAAAGGGCCTTTATGATTTTGTTTCAGGTGAAGAAAAGGAGCCAGAGCTGGATATCCATCTGACGATACAGATGAATTAAAAGCATGGAAAGAATGGAATGCGAAAGACAAAAAGGTGATGTACTGGTTATCTGCAGTCATTGATAATACTATGCTGGGACATATCAGGAATGCATAAACTTCACATGCAGCTTGGACAATTTTTGAGAACATGTTTTTAGTAAATACAAAGGCATGAAAGATTCAACTCAAGCAAGAGTTGAAGGCCTTGAAGAAAGGGAAAATATCTATAAATGAGTATGTATTGAAGGTGAGGAGCATTGCAGATGCTTTAGCAGCGATTGATGCAATGTCGGATGATGATGATTTGGTTTCATCCACTCTGAGTGGCCTTAACAATGAGAAGGCATGGAAATCATTTGTTACTTCAATATATGTACAGAAGCCATTTCTAGATTTTGATGAGCTAATCTCTCTCATGATTACTGAAGAGATCAATATGCAGGGTGATTCGTTTGAAAGAAATGGTGAATAAGTCCAAGAATTTTACTCGAGTTCAGGAAGGGGACGTGGTAGATCCTCTTCGAGAGGTCGTGGTATGGGACATGCTGGCGATAACCAGCAAAACAGGTTCAATCAACAGTTTGGTGAAATGCAAGTTTCTGGAGGCAGAGGAAACTTTAGATGCAGGGGGAGCTCTAGAGAAAGAGGTGGATGGCAGAATAGAGGTTCTGGAAATCCTGCTATTGATTGCCATTATTGTGTCAAAACATGCCATATTGCAGCCCATTGCTATGCAAAGAATGATGATATTTGTAGTGGTAAATTGCAACAAGGAAACTATACATCGTCTTCACGACAGAATGAAGACAAAAATGAGCGTATGTTTGTTATGCAGCATATGATGAATGCAGTTACAAGAAAGGGGACACATGATGATGTATGGTATGTCGATTCAGGTGCATCTAATCATATGACCAGTCATGTTGAATGGTTTGGAGAAATGCAGGACTTACAAAACCTAGATTATGTGCAGACGGGTGATGATTCATGCAGATGGGAGAGATGCAGGACTTAGAAAACCCAGGTTATGTGAAGACGGGTGATGATTCATGCCACCTAATTTCACACATTGGAAAGGTTCCCTTGTCCTTGTATGATGGCCAGACAAAGAGTTTGACATATGTATTACATGTGCCATCAATTACAAAGAATCTAGTGTCTGTTGGCCAAATGGTAGAGCAGGGGTTGCAGGTCCGATTCAAGGCAAAAGGTTGTTTTGTAGAAGACTTTAATGATAAGTGCAAGTTGTTCACAAAAGGAAGTAGAGTTGGCCAAATGTTCACTTTAGATGTTGGAATATTTGCAATGGATGCTGTTATGTATGCTAAAGAAAAAGGAGTAGTTGCAGATATTGAAATATGGAATAAACATATTGGACATGAAAATGTACAAAGACTGAAATTAATGCAGTCCAGAGGATTAGTTACAGGGTTGCCTTCTTTTAGAGTTTCAGAATTGCATAAAGTCTATGAAGCATGCCAATTTGGTAAGCAGGCAAGAGAACCCTTCTCGCATGACAGAGAAGTGAGTAGAAAAATACTTGGTGTAGTGCATACAGATGTTTGGGGACCTACACAGAATGTATCTCTTGGTGGCAGCAAATACTTTGTCACATTTATTGATGACTATTCAAGGAAGTTATGGGTATACTTCATGAAGGAAAAAAGTGGCGTGTTTGAGCACTTCAAATCTTTTAAGGCAGCCGTTAAAACAGAAACATGCTTAAAAGTAAAGTGCTTGAGATGAGATGGAGGGGAAGAGTACCTCTCTAATGAGTTCAATGGCTTCTTGAGGACTCATGGGATAAAGAGACAATTTACTTACAAGTATACCCCACAGCAAAATGATGTTGCAAAAAGAAAAAATAGGCATATTGCAGAAGTTACACGGGCAATGGTTGAAAAGAATATGCCCAAACATTTTTGGTCTGAGGCTATCCATACTACTGTTTACATTATGAACAGAACTCCCACAGCTACAGTTCATGGGATGCGTCCTAAAGAATGTAGTCTACATTTTTGGTCTGAGGCTATCCATACTACTGTTTACATTATGAACAGAACTCCCACAGCTGCAGTTCATGAGATGAGTCCTAAAGAATGTTTTACTAGCAAGAAGCCTGATATATCGCACTTGAAGGTATTTGGCTGTGTTGCATACGTTCATGTGCTAGATGAGCTACGGAAGAAGCTTGATCCAAAGGCAAAAAAATGTGTTTTTATTGGATACTCTTTAGAGCAGAAAGGGTATCACTGTTATAACCCTGTCATAGGTGAGTTCAGAGTGAGCAGGGATGTTATCTTTGATGAGATGGGAAGTTGGTATACACCTGTTGGTGATGTTTTGGATGATGATAATGATCAGGACATCTATGTACAGAAAGACAAACAAGAATCATGGAGTCTTAGTGGAACAGAAACATCATCTGATACTACACCTACAGTGAGCCCTTGGTCTGGGAGACTAAGGAGTAGCCCCACATCTTCAGGTGGATCTATAAGTGTTGCAGGGAAGGACAAAGGAAAGAAGAAAGTGCTGGATGGTAATGATGCATCTACCAGTCATTTGGGATTTGATGGAGATTCTAGTGGTTTGGAGAGTTTGGATGATGAGCTTGGCATTCCTTCAGTCAGGACACCAGGTGTACAGAGAGCTCATAGTAATGTAAAGGCTCCATTGAGTGATCCGGTGATACACAGATCTAGCAGGGTCAAATACCCCATTAAAAGTTTTGATTTTGAAGGTTATAGAGCTCATCATTATGCTTATATGGTGAAACTAGTTGAGGATATTGAGCCCACTTTTTTTGAGGATGCTGTTGGTCATGCTCATTAGGATGCATCAATGGATGAGGAGATGGCTACATTAGAAGCCAATAAGACTTGGGATTTGGTACCCTTACCTAAGGGTGATAAATCTATTGGCTGTAAGTGGGTTTACGAACTCAAGCATAATGCAGATGGTTCAATTAGCAGGTATAACGCTAGGTGGAAGACTATGCTCAAACATATGGCATAAATTATGAAGAGACATTCAGTCCAGTTGCTAGGATGGCAACTGTTAGATGTGTGATTGCCTTGGCAGTAACCAAAGGTTAGAGTTTGTAGCAAATGGATGTTAAGAATGCCTTCTTGCATGGTGAATTGTAAGAAGAAGTGTATATGGAGCAGCCAGTAGGTTATGAGGATTTAGAGCATCCCACATATGTGTGTAGGTTAAAGAAGGCACTCTATGGGCTGAAGCAAGCACCTAGAGCATGGTCTGACAAGATTGGAGAGTATCTTGTCAATATTGGATTTTGTATTTCTGATGCTGATCACTCACTTTATGTGAGAAAGGGAGATGCAGGGTCGGTCATCATAGTCATCTATGTGGATGACTTGATTATTACAGGTGACAGTGACAATGGGATTGCTCAAGTTAATGACTTCTTAAAGAAGAAGTTTGAGACGAAAGATTTGCGTCAGCTGAGATACTTTCTTGGTATTGAGTTGACCAGATGTGATGATGGTATATGGCTATCCCAAAGGCAGTATGGCTTGGATATGTTATCCAAGTATGGTATGACAGCATGTAAGCCTCTTTCAGTACCATTGGAGCAAAATGTAAAGTTGAGTGCTAATGTTGGAGATGAGATAGAAGACCCTACTATGTTCAGGAGGACAGTAGGGAGTTTGATTTACATGACTATCACAAGGCCAAACTTGAGCTATGTTGTTGGTCTTGTCAGTCAATTTACGCAGATGCCTCGAAATCCTCATTTGGATGCAGTTAGACGTATATTGAGGTATGTGAAGTCCACTTTACATTATGGACTTTTCTATGAGGTAGGTAAGGACATACAGGTCTTTGGATACACAAATGCAGATTGGGCTGGTAGCATATCAGACAGAAGATCTACAAGTGGATTCATGTTTTCCCTTGGTAGTGCAGCATTTACATGGAGCAGTAAAAAGCAATCTACAATTTCTTTATCGAGTACAGAGGCTGAGTAGAGGTGCTGCTATGGCAGCATGTGAGGTGGTATAGTTGCAAAAGTTATTAGATGATTTGGATGTGCATGGAGATGGTCTAGTAGTCATTCGTTGTGACAACATGAGCAGCATACAGTTAGCTAGGAATCCAGTGTTCCATGCTAGGACAAAACACATTGAGGTGCACTACCACTTTGTGAGAGAGAAGGTACTTGCAGGAGAGATTGACTTGGTATATGTCAACACATAGGATCAGATAGCTAACATTTTCACAAAGGCATTGGGTGCAGAGAAGCTTCGAAAGTTCCGAAGCTTACTTGGAGTTGCAGAGATAGAGTTGAGCTTGAGGGGGAGTGTTAAGTTGGCAAGCTCAACACGTGCGGACATTGATGATGGACCGCGTGGCTCGATGAGTCCGCACATCTACACTTAGTATGTTGGTGGTCATTATGATACTCACAGCTGGCAAAGATATAACGCTAGTCGATTAGTGTAGTCGATTATGCACTATTTGACTTAGAAGGCCAGTTTTCTTTACGTTGTATCTTATCTATACTTTGTGTACATTGTATAGTGTGTGGAAGAAGAAGAAAAAATCGGCAAGAAAACGTTTTGACCTCCTATCTCTCTTCTTCTGTTCTTGAGTGAGCTTCCTCTTGTGTATATAGTGTGTGTTTGGCGCATAGCTCAAGCAAATCCCCCCACCACATGATTCTTGACATGGTCACTTATCAAGATGAGATCAATTATATAAAGCACAAACAATGCATGCCCTCTAGCTGAGGTGTGGACATACAATTGGGGAACAGAAGAGGGAGAAGACGATGAGGATGGAGAAGAAGAATCAGTCTTCTGTATAGTTGCCCTCCCGGCCATGATGGCCATCCTCGGCTGCCACCAAGCAATGATCAACATGGACTAAATTATTCACCAATTGAGTTGTTTGAAGTTGTTTGCAATGTTGGGAGGAGGAGTCATTCGATCTGCTCTCCCACCTTTATCCTTATCATCCTCACACCTTTACCTCTCGATCACCTTTTCCTCTCAATTGCTTGCCCCGCTTGACAACATTGATTCCTAGTTCAAGATGATTGCAGAGAGTTAGGTTGGTACCTTGTGGTGTGCCCAGAGATGATGAATGGGACCTTTGTTATCGTCATCCTTATGGCATATGCTATTATGTTGTTATAATGATACTATAATGATAATATGATTTTTAAATGAAAAATAATGACAAGGTGATTATTTTATGAAAATATGCTCTTACTTAAGCATTTTAGACTTGTTAATAGCTCATTTAGCCGAGATTAACTTCAATGTAAACGTGACAAGGTAACGAACTTCTAATCCATAAGCTTTTTCATGCAAATCCATGGCAATTTACTCACACTTGTGTGTCTAGGCTTTGAAGAACTTTTAAGCATGGTTAGCATTTTACCCCCTCCTAGCTGAGTGCCAGTCCCATGGAACTTGTGGGTGAGGACTTAGGTGGTTAAAGGTTTGCAATGTTGGTCAATGATGGGGCTTTGGGTAGATTGGTTGTAGAGAAGAAGCATGATAAAATAAATGGAAGGTTGCGGAGGCTAAGGATAGATTGAGTGGGTAATGAGGGGGGCTGTTGATGTCGATGGTTGTTCACAATTCTTGAAGGTACCTAAAAAAAAAAAGGAAGTATATGACCTAGGGGGGGTCATAGGTATTGTGCCCCAAAGGCTAGGCATTCTTCAGGATTAGTGGCATTAATGTTGTAGATCAAAGGGAAGGCATGTCTGGCAAGCTTTGGGTGGTCCAAATCCACTCTATGGTGCTTCGAGTAAGCTATGTAGATGGGTTCATACCTTTCATATGGTAGCATGTTGCAAAAAGCTATCCATGCCTCAAATTTGGTGTCCTAGATCTTTGAGCACCATTTAGGTTGTGTTTCATAGCCTTTGACCTTTCTTGGCTCTTCCATGACCTTATCCTCCTAGTACTTTGCAGGCTCTCTTCTCCATAACATGGGATTTTTAACCCTCTCCTCTAGCCACTGCTTCGCTAAGCCTCTTTACGACCTAGATGGATCTTTCAACCACTTGTGGGGGAAGCACACATTCATGGTATAAGGATAGAAGAATTCAAATTAAAATGGCCTACACCCATTCTCCCATGGCTCCTAATGGTTCAATTCGAGTGCCCAATTGACATCCAATTGTTTCTCGATTTGCAGCATCTGAACATTGGCCATTTCTTGTGGTCTGGCATTAAACTTTCTCCTCTTGAATTCAGCTAGCTCCTTGCATTGTCTTTTAGCATCAATCATTCTTTCCATATTGGCATGATCATCTTCTTCATGGCCTTCTACTTCTGTTGATGGAGGTGAGGGAGGGCTCTGTTGGCAAGGGTGTGCCTTGGCTCATCAAGTTACTCAAAAGTGAGCCCTTTATCTCTTGATGATTCTACTTGGGCTCCTATGGTTGGATTCTTCACAATGCTCTTGCTCTTTAATTTCAAGTTTCTCTAACTCTATCAAGAGCTCCGCTTGCATCAAAAGTTATCCTCCATTGCGCCTAGCTTGGGCTCCTACTAGTTCTAGGGGTGTGCTCTTAGATCTTGAAATGAAGCGACGGATCGAAGGTTGGACTCGAGAGCCATGGAGGGAGAGCAAGAGCAAGAAAGGGAGAGACTAGAAATGGGAACTCCAATAGTCACAATGTGTGACCAGGCCTTCCTTTATTCAAACTGTCACTAAAAGAATAAAAAATAAAGTGACAGTGAGACGGGCGCTTGCCACCTGCAGTGTGCAGTGGCAGTGACTGTTAGTGTAGCAATACACGGGTGGCTAGGCAGAGGCGCCTTTACTCCCAACAACCTCCCACTTAAAGGTGAATCTGCCCTAGTGAGGATTGAAAAGAAAAAGAAAAAAAATAGTACAACATGTACACATGTACAACAGGATGAGAAAAGACGACATCTCATCCCATGCCCATCCACCTCTTGAGGAAGACAAAGTGCTCTGTAGAGAGGCTTTTCGTGAGCAGATCTGCAGGATTCTGATCAGTGGAGATCTTGACAAGATCAATAGACTTGTCCTCAACGACCCCACTTATGAAGTGATACCTCACCTCAATGTGTTTTGTCTTCGCATGGAAGATCGCGATTCTTGGCTAACTGAATAGCACTCATAGAATCCGAATGTAGTGTAGGGATAGCATCAATACCAAGGTCAGAAACTAAATGACCCAACCAAATGGCCTCCTTGCAAGCATCAGTGGTTGCAATATACTCGGCTTCTGTAGTAGAAAGGGCCGTGCATTTTTGCACCCTGGACATCCAAGAAACAGCACCTCCAGCATAGGTGATTACATAGCCGGAAGTGGACTTCCTACTATCTGCATGTCCTGCATAATCAAAGTCAGTGTACCTTATGACTCCTATATCCTGGCGGCCATAGCATATGCATATATATGCAGTGCCCTTTAGGCGCCTCATGATACCCTTCACGGTATCCCAATGCTTCTTGCCAGGTATAGCCATATCGCGTGCCACAACACCAACTGCAAAGGCAATATCTGGACGAGTGGCTATCATGGCATACATAAGACTGCCCACTGCGGATGCATAGGGAATCTTGGCCATCTCGGCCCTCTGCTCATCTGTCTGCGGACAATCAGCCTGTGATACCTTCACGTAAGAAGGCAATGGATAGCCAATAGGCTTTACATCTTGCATGCGGAAGTGCTCAAGGACTTTACAAATGTACTCCCTCTATGACAAGTAGAGGAGTCCCTGATGCCTGTCGCATCTAATGCGCATACCAAGTATGTGAGAGGCCTGTCCTAGATCTTTCATCTCAAAGCTCTTCTTGAGCTGAGTCTTAAGAGCATCTAGCTCATCATGACCTTTCCCTGCTATCAGCATATCATCCACATAGAGTACCAAAATCAATAAAGAATCATCATGGGCTTTCTTCGCGTAAAGACGTAGATCCATAGCACTTCGAGTGTAGCCCTGCGACTACATAAAGGCATCAAACTTATGATACCATTCCCTAGGTGCTTGTTTCAAGCCATAAAGACTTTTCTTCAATTTGCACACTAGGTGCCGCCTACCAGGTTCTGCAAAGCCCTTAGGTTGCTCCATATAAATCTCATCATGCAAGTCCCCATGTAAGAAAGCCATCTTGATATCCATCTGGTATAAATCCAAGTCAAGCTAAGCAAGCAAAGCCAAAACTAAGCGCAGGGTGGTTAGCTTAACCACAGACCTCGTCAAAGTCCACACCATACTCATGCTTAAAACCCTTTGCTACCAATCTAGCCTTGTATACCTGCTTGGGGTGTCCAGGGGTACTTTTTAGCTTGTACACCCACTTGCATGGCAAAGCCTTCTTGCCCGTAGGCAAGGAAACCAAATCCCAATTGTCATTGTTATGCAAGGAGTCTATCTCAGACTGCATAGCCCTCTCCCAAAAGTGACTGTCACCCCTGCGCATAGCCTCATCATAGGTGAAAGGCTCTCCTACATTTGTAACCAAGATATAATGCATCGAGGGCTGAAATCTATCATGTGGACATCTATCACTAGTAGACCACCATCTCACAGCAGGCTGTGTTGCCTGCCCAACTGCCTGTCCAACACCCTAACCATGAGTATCTGCTGCAGCTGTAGGCTGTCCAACTGGCTGTGCGGTATCTCTCGGCTCCTCTTGAAATATGACCATGCGGATCTCAACAACTCTCTCAGGTTGCCTATGCATTTTGTCTTCATGGAAGACTACATCATGACTGTGGATGACTTTTCGCGCCTGCGGATCCCAGAGACGGTAACCCATCTCGCCTTCATCCCCATAACCAAGGAAAATGCATTTGACACTCTTGGGATCCAGCTCACTTCTCTTCTCCCTGGGCACATGGCAAAATGCCTCACATCCAAAGACATAGAGATGCGCATGAGAGGGAGGTTTTCTAGTACATACCTCCTCTGTAACCTAGAAATCCAAACCACTAGAGGGTGATCTGTTTATGACATGCACATCTGTACTAACTGTCTTAGCCCAAAATCTCTGTGGTAGGCCTGCATGGCTAAGCATACTGCGTACACGCTCTTGGATGGTTCTATTCATCCGTTCAGCCAAACCATTCTGGGGGGGTGTAGGGGGCGGTCAACTGATGCTTAATACCCCTCTCATCACATAATTGCTCAAAAGCACATGAGACATACTCATCCCCATTATCTGTCCTTAGGCATTTTAGCCTATACCCAGACTGGTTCTCAACCAATGCAAGCCATCTCTGAAACACAGCCAAGACATCGGATTTCAGCTTAATGGAATAAGCCCAAACTTTCCATGAAAAATCATCTATGAACATAACAAAATACTTTGCACCACCCATAGACTGACAAGGCATGGGCCCACAGACATCCGAATGTACCAATGCCAAGGGCTCACTCTTGCGTGGCTACCAGACTTCTTATGCGTAGACCTAGTCTACCTGTCATAAAGACAATGCTCACATGAATCAAAACATGCATAATCAAGGGGCGGTAAGTACTGCAAACCAAAAAGAATTTTCATTCCCTTCAAAGACATATGGCCCAAATGGGCATGCCAAAGAGATACATGTGGGATAGAACCCATAGACAAAACATGATCAAGGGAAGAAGCTGATACAATCAAGGGATAGAGGCTACTAGCCTTGGCACCTCTCGTAATCACAAGTCTGCCACGAGTGATCTTCCATGCAGAGTCTCCAAAAGATACATGATAACCTGCATCATCAAGCTGTCCACCTGACAAGAGACTGCATGTCAAAGCAGGTACATGATGTACGTCCTGTATAACAAAATTGCTGCCAAAAGGAAACTGCAGCCTAACATCACTAATGCCCACAATATTAAGAGAGCTGACATCACCCAAGCGCACAGAACCCGAAATAGTACGGTATGAATGAAACCACTCTTGGCAAGGTGTCACATGAAAGGACACACCTGAGTCCAAGAGCCAACACTGTGCATACATAGAGTGTATCTCAGTCATCTGCGAAGCACTAGAAGAAGCTGCAAGGATATAATCATCATCATCAACATCCTCAGGGTGCATAACATTGATCTCTTCAATTTTAACACTGGACTTTGCAGGCACTATGCTGCGATTAGAAGACTTATCCTGCACTTTGTCTTTCCCCTTATCTTTGTGCCTTTCATTGCGCAATTCATGGCATTGTGGCCTAATATGACCCTTTTTCCCACAATGGTGATAAGTAACATCTGCATTCCTGTTGTGGGATTTGCTACGTGACTTCCCACGAGACTTGGACAGAGATTTTTGAGAATCCCGTCCACGGCCACTACCACTGCCATGCTTTTCATATCCATCATTCCTGCCTCTAACTATCATAGCATGAGACACACGAGAGGCATCCAAATTCTTACGGTTAACCTCTTCCTGCAGAAGAGCACTCTCAACATCAGATAATTTCAAGGTAGCAGTAGAGGCACATAATGCAGTGCGGAGTACATCCCATGACTCATTAAGAGTACCAAGCAAGAAAAGAGGAGTGACATCCTATGCAAAAGTGATGTCCTGTGAAGTCAAGTTCTTGAGTATAGCATGGAACTGGCTCAAGTGAGCAGACATAGTCATATTCTCCTTCATGCGCAGATCCATAAGCTGCTTCAGCCAATACATCTGACTCGTTGGACTTTTCTTGTCATAGAGATTTTTTATCTTTTCCCACAACTGCCATGCACTCTGTTCTTCCTCAAAGACATTATAGTGAACCTGTTCTATGAGAGATAATACAATAGTGGACTTGCATAACTCATCAAGCTCAAGCCATTCCTCATCTGGCATAGTTGCGGGCGGATGCCCGCTTAACCTCAAAGGTTTGATCTGCGATTTCTACACCAACACCTGTCAAATCTGGCTCTTCCAATAAGAGTAATTCGTACAATCAAGCTTACTGATGTGGAAAATAGCATGATCCGTAGACGAACTCGCCATAATACAGGCTGGAAGACTGTAGACAGTTCAAAACTGCTTGCTGTTTATTGCAGAAAATGACCAAAAAATCACCAAAATCGAGGAAAAATGGCAAAGAAAGTGGAACCAAAGCTGCTGCCCACAAAGTACTAGTGAAAGTACATCATTTCAGAGTGTTTCAACATGAAAAATCCATGTCAGTCCATACATATATTCTTGCTGTAATAAATTTTAGATTTCAGTAAAAGAGAGCTAACAGTGCCAAAATCGGATCCCAATTCAATCAGATAGTGCCAAGACCAAAGCCGGCATCATGCGGGCATAGCATAAGCATATGATGGTCGATAAGCATGAATCCAACACCCAAGTATGTCATACAAACATCTGCCAGTGAGTAGGCACACCCCCCAGGCAACGGGGCAAAGTGTTCCTGCCACTACCAAAACTTAACACAAGTAGGTGTCAGTTCACAAAGATACGGATCCAAAACTGAGACTTAGCTCATAAGCATACAGTGAACCAAGACATATGATGTATCATCCCAAAAGGTAAGAAGTCCCAAAGTCTCAAGTGCCTGTAACTGCTCAATAGTATGTAACGGCTCAATGCATAAAAGTACCACCTACTCAATGTCTGATAAGCATTCAAGAATGCTCCCACTGGCACAAAAGCCGTATGTCTGAGCTCAAGAGCTCAAGAAAAGGCAAGACACAGTGCCAATGACATAAGTCCAAGACAATACATCAATAGTACATCCCGAACATGTAGGTGGTAGAGCATCTGTATGTAGCATCCATAAGCATGTAAGACATCAAGTACATCCCAAGATACAAATCTGGCAAGCTAATAAATAGCTCAAGTAAGCTCTGAGAATCCAAGGTCAAGCCAAGACCGAGCTTCAGTAGCAATAGGCTTCAAACAATGTAAGTAGCATGTAGTAATGGCATAGGCTAAGCATGTCAAGACCGGTCAGACATAAGCAACATACATGCCATAAGTACATCCAAGATGGAGCATCCAAATGCTTTGCAAAGCAAGCTCAAGCTCAACCAACGATCCTGAATCAAAACCAAGCTCTATGTCGAGCCCCAAGTGTCAATACATCACCATATATGTCTGAAACATAGCCCGAAAAGCATAGGCATAAGTATACATGAGTAAAATGACTTCAGCCCAACTGTGTACAGCAGTGATTTACTGTTCAAAACTGAGAATTTCAGCACCAAAATCAGCTCCAAATAGTTTCCAAACAATAGGCATACATTCCCCTAACATCCGGGCATCAAATGGGGCCAACCGGGCATCAAATGACAATGCCAAACAAGCTGTAGCATCAAATGTCAGTGTAACACTGTCATAAACTGCCTGTGGACTGTTATGACAGTCCCAAAATAGTGTTAAATCAGTCCAAATGCTATGCCAACACATCAACCATCAAAACCAAGCATCAAAGCATGTTCATATGCTCGAAATGGAGCCTTTCCAAGTGCCAATGGAGGGGGAGAGCTGCTGTTGTGACTGTCAATGCTGAAGACACATATGGGAGGGCCGCGTGATTCCGCCAACTATAAATGCTGGTTTTGGGGCTACAAAAAATGGTGGCCAAGCTTCGAAGGGATCCGGTTAACGCCAAGGAAGGCCTCAAACAAGCTCCAACAAGTCTTATTCAAAGGCAAGTGAGATATGAAGCAACGAAGCTTCAATGGTGGTTGCCCCAATCTTGTTTACAGCCTGTGAGACCTGAGAAATGAAGTAAACCCTGAAGAAAATGATCAAATACCTTTGATGTAATGCCCTAAAGGTACCCAACAATGCCAGGAAGGTGCTCGGGAAGCCGGGGAGTGACGGGAGCTCGAAGGAGTCAGATATGGCTGCCAGGAAGGAGACCCAATGCAAGTAGGGAGTCTATGGGATGCTGAGAATGCCACGAACCAAGCTCAAGAGTTGGAAGCAAAGCTCTAATACCAGTTGAAAGGGAGCGATGGATCAAAGGTTGGACTCGAGAGCTATGGCGGGAGAGCAAGAGCAAGAAAGGGAGAGACTAGAAATGGGAACTGCAATAGTCACAATGTGTGACGGGGCCTTCCTTTATTCCAACTGTCACTAAAAGAATGAAGAATAAAGTGATGAAAACAGGCGCCTGCCACTTGTAGTGTGCAGTGGCGGTGACTGTCAGTGTAGTAATACACGGGCGGCTAGGTAGAGGCACCTTTACCCCCAACAGATCTCATATTTTATCTCCCTCCTTGAGATCTCCAACTTCCTTTTTAGCCCTTCATGGAGTTGTCATTACCGGACTAAGTTATGTGAAGCATTGTGTTTAGGAAGGCATGTTGCTAGACTTCTAGCCCTATCCTCACTGCTTTGGCCCTTGACTTTGCCATACTTCTCCTATTTTCTACTAGGACAAGGTATTCGGGTGGGTTCTTGACTCTTGCAAGGTTCCTCCCTTCCTATGACTTGGCCTTCTCCTCCATCTTTTCTTGACTTTGCCTCAACTCTTGTGATAGCATTGTCACCATCTCCTCTTATTCTTTCCACATTGTTGACATCTTCTCCATGTCTTATTTGTGATAATTCAGCTCTTCCTTCAATAGTTTCTACTCTTGTAGAGTCCCAATGAGTTAGTTATCTACCTCTACAAGCTTTTTAGTTGACTCCTTGACATTTTGGACCCTAACCTCTTGTAGTTCCTTGAGTAGTTGCTCCCTTTTTCTTCTCTCCTTATGGAACTCCGCATAGGCCTGTATCTTCACCCTTTTAAGCTCCTTGATGAGCTTCCTTCCAAGGTTCTTTAATTGTTCAAATTGCTCTTCCATGTCCTTTTGCCCTTGTATGAGGCTTGAGAGTCCATTTCCAACCTCATTTCTCCCTCTACCTTCTCAAATTATAGCTTTTTTACACTTTTTCTTCCTTCTCTACCTCCATTTTCTTCATTGTCTCTAGTTCCTTCTTTAGGTCATTCACCTATCTCTGATAGAAGGTTATCTACTTTACTTTGTCTTCTCTAGTTGGTAGGTAGCAAACACATCCTTCTCAATCTCCAACTCTACCATAGCGATCCTACTATCTTTCTTCATGTTTTTAAGCTGTCCTAGAAGCTCCTCCACATACTTGTCACAGTTGATCAGTGTTGGTATGGCTAGTGGCATGGACATTGTTGATGCTCTGACCTTTAACTTCTTTGGATCCTTTCTAGATTTTGCATCCATGGTAGAAGTATATTTGTTCCTATTATTGGGGATCTACCAACTGGACACTGGGCCAAGATACTTCATCGAGTTTAGTAGAGGTATTGCACCCATGCCACCATGTTACTTTGGTCCACTGCCCCTTTTCAGAGGTCTCCTCACTAGTAGCTAGCATGGAAATCAGGGTTGGTGGTGGTGGGTTCATGGGGGCCTTTCCCTTGCGTGGCACAATGGGCCTTTGAGTTCTTTCTTCTACTATAGTACTGGAGCTTGGTTTCTCACTTGGGCTTCTCGTCATGAGCTCTTTGGGGTGGGAGGCTTGCTCTACTAACAACTTCAAGGCTAGGGACATTTACTCATCTTCTTCTCTTTTCAATCTTTCCTCACTTTGTATTTGCTTCCTTTTTCATTTCTCTTTCACCCTTCTTGGCTTCTCTTACACCTTTCTTAATCACTCCTCTTCCTCTTCATGCTTCTTTCTCCATTCATCTTCTAATTCTCTCGACTCCTTCTATGCAACTTCGACTCCCTTGTCTCCTTCTGTCATGGTTTTCTTCTTATTCCGTGGGATATGCAACTTCGACTCCCTTGTCTCCTTCTGTCATGGTTTTCTAATTACTGCTACTAGACTTGGAGTAGAGCTTCCCTATTTTAAGGTGACTGCACATGATCTGTGGGGGGGCGGCTGAGTGCTCAAGGTTTTCTTCCACCACTTCTTGTCTTTCCAAGTACAACCTCGCAGATGATGGCAATGAGCACACTTCCAAAACCTATATTCAAGACCTTAGCTACTACTGGCTTTTTCCTTTTTGTCTTTGCTATGGAAGCTAGAGACTCTCCTCATGTTGGTTTGGCTCTTTTAGTTAGTGCTTTTGATGCAGATTGCATGGTCGTATGCATGTAGCCATTCCAATTGATTTATTTAGAGACTTGATTGTAAGGCTCTAGAGCAGTGGCACTCCAATGCTACTCATCGAGGCACAATACATTTGACTAGAGAATAGAGCATGGACTATCTTTACCTGCAAGATGATGTGGGGGTCGGAAATGTTGGCTAAGCTAACTCCATCATTCATGTACACTTGGACATTTTCCATCCCTAGCATACTATAAACATCTCTTTTGGATGCCTCTCAGGCTTGTTGAATAGGCCTAGAGGTCTTTCCACCGTTTCGAGACTCAACTCCACTTCTACTCTATGAGTCTTTCCTCCTTGGCTCATTGTCATAGTGCGACTATTCCTATTTGCATTGAAAGTTCACAGAAACTTCATGCACTTGTTATAGTCCATGGCTTGGCTAACCTTCTTTATATATTTACCAAGATTACCTTGGTCAACAATCTATTTTACCACTTGCTCTTTCATCGTCAAGCTTCCTAAGTTCTAGATGATTTTGAACTTAAGCTGATTAAAGGCCCTTGTTTCCAATGTTAGGCCGTATTTGGCTTGCTCTTATTTTGTAAATGGGAGCTTGTTGCCTTTGTCATGCCCAGTTATCTCGGGTTCTTGTCATGATACAACATCTCACTATTAGGGGATTATGAATATATATATTATGGAAAGATGAAGTGCTCAAGTATAGAATGAAAATATTTTCTTCAAGTGATCCACATAGCCCAACCAATAATTCCATGAAAGCATTCCATAAGTGCAAATTGAGTTTTGTTCATCCTTTTTTCTTTTTAAAGTTTGGTTTATGGTTCAAGTTGTGTCTTGTTTTTCGCATTATCCCCTTTCTCTCACGAGTGATGAAAATCCTTCCTAGGATTGGAGGATGAGGGGTTAAGGGAATTAATCATATACTTGCTATGCTTTACTTCATCATTAGCCACTCATAGAATTTTGGGTTATACTCCAAGTGGGCATGATGGTCCATGTCATGATATCTAATACCTACATGTGTAATGTAGGTCTAGACATTAGAAAGGAAGTCATCAGAGTTCATCCTACTAGTGATATGCACTTCTTCCTCAGTGAGGATTGGAACTAAATAGGGGTGGGTGATGACTTGTGATCCTCTAATAGTCGATTGTGATGATTGATTGTCAATACTCTGAATGAGATAGGAGCCACATAGGTTGGATCATACTCGAAGGTTTTGATTGTCTTTCTCTTCTCAACAATTGGTCATAATTTGGAAGCCCTCTTATTTCTCTAGCTTATTGTAGAGACTTTGCTCGTACTATAGGATGTGATTAGTTGCTATTTATGAGCTTGATCTTTAGAGATCTCATTGGTGTTCAATTTCTTGGCTACCATGGGAATATTGAAAAATATGAATTCAAATTCTTCCGAGGTGCATGGTAAGAAGGATACATCTACTACTAACAGATTGTCTAGGAGGCCTAATTCTAGCTCTTTGTGGCACCTAGAGAGCGTGATGAAGGTGGCATCTAATTGTTTGATGCAAGTGATAAGTCATCCCTCATATTCTAGGTTAGGTCTGAGGCCAAGGTAAGGATAGATCTATGCTTATAGGAGGATCTAAGGCCTACAAAAGATTAAGATTTGACTGGGTTGGATAACTTAGGAACTGATGCCTGCTTCGTGGATTGGTTATTCTTGGGGCTAAGGTGACACACTAGTTTCGGCTTCCGGAGTAGTTGGGACACTGGAGGTGGCAGGTTGAGTGGGTTTAGGTATAGCTAGTTGTGGTTTTGGTCCATAGACTCCTTGAGGTTCTATGGGTTTGGTGCCTTTTGGGTCAAATGGTTTCTCATTCCTTGTTGGTTTACCATTTTATTGAGATGGGCCAAAGGGCCTGGATTGAGGGGGGATGTGTGCCGCTCGTCATATTGGGTAACCAAATCTAGTAGTTACCTTTGTAGTAGCCTTGAACATGCAACACATCCTTAAGCACCCATCGCGGACTGACCATTCATTTGCTTTTGAAGCACCAACTTTGTCTCCTATGCCTAGGGCATGAGGTTCTCTAGTTATGGGTTTTTGTGGTTTGGTTGCTAGGGGGTTGCGGTTGATGTTTGGGCACCCATTTGAGTTTATAATTAGTGGTCTTGGGTATGGTTCCTTTGGGTAATGGCTAGTTTATTTTGGAAAGGTGGTACAAGTCATGAGTCCCCTTGACCTTGTACATGGTTCCTCTATCGATGGCACTATGTAGGCCACTTCAATGGAGCCGCACTGCCCTTGCTAAAAGCTGTCACTATCAGAACATTGCCAATGGAGAGGTGAATGCACTATGAGTCAAAGTCGGCATTGTAGTGTGCTTGCTTTTTGAATGCATGTCCTAACAGTTATTCCTTTTCAGTGGCCTTGGGGTTAGGTATCACTACGTAGAACATCATAGGTAGGCTTTCAATCTTGATAAAGACCACTAATTTGTACTTTCTCAGTAGTGAGTAGGATTGTTCCCGAATGGGTTGAGTTTAGGGTTAGTAGGTTGCAGTTGGGATTGAGTAATGAGGGTCCAATGATCATATGTAAGAATATTAAAGTCATCTCCCTTGTCAATAAGTGCATCAAAGGAATGGGTCTTTTGGATAGTCAATTATATGCATAGGTAGGCAAGTTTTATTACTTCCTCATCCTCATCTTCTATCTAAGTGATGGTGGTTACTATTACGTTTAGGGGGTTCTAGCATTGGAAGTTTGTGCAATGGATGTGTTGGAAGGTAGTACTTCTTGAGATGACTACCATTGGGGAAGCGTACACCCTCTCTCTCTAGGGTCTCGAGCTCTACGTTGCCAATTTGACTAATTTTGCAGACCTTGAAAGGCCCCAACCCTATGAGCTTTATCTTTTTCTTATGGCTCTTTATAGAGTATAGTAGCACTAGGTATCCTTGATCAAGGTCACATTGTTTGACATGTTTGTCAAACTAGCTCTTGCATCTTGCATTTTTGTAGATTAATGCATGGGTAGCTAGGAGTCAAGTCTCAAAAAGGCATTGTAGCTCTATCAGCCATTTTTTCCCTACCTCCTTTCAAGCTCGTCTCTCTTGCACTACCACTCTCAAGCTTGGAACAAATAACTTGACTAGAAAAAATTCTTTGGACTCATAGGTAAGCTTCAATGGTGTTTTTCCTATGGTTGTCTTGAAGGCTATTCTACGTAGGCCCATAGTGCTGCCATGAGTTTATTGTCCCACTCATTGTGTGAGGTAGAGACTACCTTAGTACGTTCACTAGGATCTTGTTCGTGGATTTCATTGGACCATTAGCTCAAGGGTAGTATGGTGATGATGTTCTATGGATGATCAAGAATGTAGACAGTAAATGGGAACTCACTTCATTAAGGAAGTGCCTGACTTGATCACTAACCTAGCTTCATTGGGTGGTCAAATCGTGAGATCACCTACTCCCAAATGAGATCAGTTGTGGTCCTAACCTCATTCTTCCTAGTGGCCCAAGGTTTGGCCCATTTTGTAAGGTAATCGGTTTCTATAATGATGTACTTTACTTATGAGTACTGCACTGTGGGGCTAATTGGTCCAATAAAGTTGATCCCCCACTTTTCAAAGGGCTCTCATGCTATTATTGGGGTCAACTCCATCTTGTCCTTATAGATGGGTATCTTGTTCCTTTAACATTCATTGCAATGCTTCATAACTTTAGCAGTATTACGGAATAAGGTGGGCTACCACTACTGAGATTGCAACACCTTGCATGATGTAGTGTCTCTCTGCTGAAGTATTCTCTAGCAATTTCACCATGTGCTTCAACAAGCACATCATGCATCTCATGCTCACACATGCATCTTCACAATAACCCATCCTATCCTAGTCTATAAAGCTTGCTAGCAATTAAATGATAGGGTTGAATCTTAAGGGTAAGGTGCTTTAGTCTAGCCTTCTCAATAGGTCTCTCTGGAAACCCATACTCTAGGATGACTTGAACTATGTTGTTTGCCTAGTTTGGCCTTAGATCTTTTCTGAATAGGTATAACTCATTGGACATGCTAAAGAGGTGCACATTAGGCAAGTTCTCTATGATGCCATGCCCAACATCTTCTCCTGTGGGTATGCGATACATATGGTCTACCATTGTAATGCTACTTACCCTTGTGTACAACCATAGGGAGGTCAAATTCTAGAAGCAAAAGTAACCATCTAGCTATGTGTCTTGTAGCTTGATGGTCAATGAAGGAAGATAAAGGGAGTAGCCAAAAGATAATGACAAAACTTATTTTACCACAAATGTCATGGCTAGGCCTTTCCTCTCCATTGTGGAGTACTTCATCTCCATATATGTGAGTGGTCTACTAGCAAAGCTCGCAAGACAATCAATATTATGTTAACTAGGCTAGCACAAAATAGGTCCCATGGCAAATTTCAGGCATCAATGTGCACGTGGAATTTTATGTTTCAATTTGTTGCTCGCAAAATTAGTGTGGTTGTAAGAGAAATTTTTAGTTCCTTGTAGGTGTATTGACATTCCTTAGTCTACTCAAATGCAATCGGCAAATTGTAAAGGGATCTAGTGATCAATGCATAGTTTAAAATGAATCACCGATAGTACCTTTTGTGTCCTAGGAAGCACTGAGCTCCCTTATAGTTTGTGTGTGGTGGTAAATCGACAATGATTGACTTTGGAGAAGCTAGTGGCAATGCCATTCTTAGACACCACGTACCACATTTGTATTTCACCCAGAACTGGCATTTCAAGGGGTTTAAGGAGAGACTATATATCCTACACTACTCAAAGACTACGTAAAGTTTATCTATGTATTCCCTCCAACTGGAGTAAATGCATAGATCATCCAAAAACACCTCCAATTCTTGCCTAAGAATGTCTTTGAAGATGGTACACATGGGGTACTGAAAGGTAATTGTCACATTTGTCAGCCCAAATGGCATGACTATGTAGGAAAACATGTCCCATTCCAAACATTATCTTATACCTATCATCAAGGTGTACCTACACCTAGTTATAACATGAGAAGCTCTTGAGGAAATCATAGGTCTCTTTTCTTGCTAGTCTCTAGAGCATGTGCTTCGTGTAGGGTATGGTAGCTATCTCTCTTTGTCACATCATTGCCTTTTTAATAGTTCACACACACTCAAAATTTTTTGTTCTTCTTTAGGACAATCACTATGGGTGATACCCAGTTAGTGTGCTCAATTTCATAGATGAAATCAACCTTCAATGGCAAAAAAAATAATTTGAGTGAATGTTCAAAAAAGTACAATGACATCATCATTTTCATAGTACTACATCAAATGATAGGGAGGAGAAAAAACAATAAGAAAAACTATATGTAAAAGTCATAAATGTGAGCCTATACAACAAAAAAAAAAATTATAAAGAAAGCTAGATATGATCAATGGAAAATGTATGTATGGAGCACAATGCCAAAAAAGAGGGCTGATCCATGAATCCAATCTCTGACTACTACAGTTGGCTACCACTCGATAGATCATCCCAATGCAATGAATCATTGAAAGCAGCCTACATCATAACCAGATATCAATTCAAAGTAGACTATGCATTACCAAAACTAAAAAATTAAACCATAAAAGAGGCATGACTTATTAGAGTACTCCACGCATATAGCTTATTGATGAGTGCACTCAAATGTATATGCCATGTCTCCAAGCTTTTAGGATTGTGATATGAAATGGAGTATTGCTGAAAAAAGACAGTAGCATTGTCAGAATTAGATTATCACTACAAGCAATACATGAAATAAGAAATTGAGCATAAATACAAGAGAACTTACAAAGTCCTCCACGTAGGTCCTACGGTTGCCACTCTTGAGATGGTGCAGGACTCCCACCTTCAATCATATCCCCACCACCTCTCACTTCTCCTACCATCACCCGAGAGAGTCTGTGGCCTCCTCTTTGGACCTCCTCTAGTCCCCTTGATCTAGTTGTGTTGGCTTCCCTACGCCACTCCTCATTGCCTTTTTTGCATCAAACCATTTATGAAACATGCAGGCGCAAATTAGCTTCATCATCCATCTTGTGGAGAAAGGCTCTAACACTGTAGGTACTAGAAACTCCTCATGCAAGGACACTTATATGTAGTCCTTGCTATCCTTTGGTACATTCTTCTAGTGGTCCAATATGATGTGTCTAGCAACTTATTGGCACAATTTTTATGTATGCATAATTAATCTTTCCTCTTCATCATTCATGTATATAACACTAATTTTTTAAGAAGAATCCATGGTTGGGAGCACGAGAGTAAAAGTAAGAGATATGGTGAAAGAAGTAAGAAAGCAAGAGCAAGAGACATAGAATGTGGGAACTTCAACTATGACAATGTGTGATTAGCCTTCTCTTATTCAAATGTCACTGAAAGAATTAAAAATGAAGTAATAGTGATTGGCACCAGCCACTTGCAATGCATAGGTGGGTGGCTACTCTCCTTGTAATGAATACATGGGAAGCTAGAGACATGTAACTTTATACTTAGCAACTTTCCACTTAGAGTGAATGTGTCCCTAGTGAGGAGAGAACAAGAAAAAAGAGACAAAGCACAAATTTAGATAAAGTACAAAAGGATAAGAAAAGATGATATCTCATCCAACGCCCATTAGCATCCTAACAAAGGCAAAGTGCTCCATTGAAAGACTTTTATTGAGTAGATATACAAGATTTTGATTAATTGAGATCTTGAAAAGCTCAATAAACTTCTTCTCAATGAGCTCTCTATACCTTAATGTGCTTTTTCTTCTCATGGAAGATACAATTTTTGGCTAACTGAATAGCACTCATTAAATCCAAATGTAGTGTAGAGACCACATCAATAATACCAAGGTGTGCAACCAAATGGCCTAGCTTGAGAGCCTCCTTCCAAGACTAAGTGAGCCGCCATATACTTTGCCTTTGTAGTGGAAATGGCCTTGTATTTCTACACCCTAGACATCCAAAGAGTAGAATCTCCAACAAAGGTGAGCACATAGCCAGAGGTGGACTTCTTATTGCCTACATGTTTGACAGTATAATCAGAGCCAGTATACTCCATAACTCATGTATCCTAGAAACCCTAACATATATAGATATTAAAATTTCCCTTAAGGTATCTAATGGTATCCTTTACAACATCCCAATGCCACCTATTAGGTTTAGCCATATAGCATGCCACAACTTTTATTGCAAATGCTATGTCAAGATGAGTGGCTATAATGGCATACATTAAACTACCCACTACAGATGCATAAGGGATCTTGGCCATCTCAGCCTTGTACTCTTTAGATTTAAAACAATTAGCCTAGCTAACTTTCACAAAATAAGGTAAAGGATAGCAAATAAGCTTAACATCGTGCATATGAAACTACTCAAGGACCTCAATCTGGAGGTACTCCTTCTGTGACAAATAACGGAGCCCCTTAGAGCTAGCATACATGGCATGCATCCCAAGAATATTGAGGCTTATCTTATTTCCTTTATCTCAAAGCTCTTATTGAGCTAACTTTTCAAGGTATCCAACTCATCATGAGCACTCTTAACAATCAACATATCATTTAGATAGAGTAGAAATATCATAAGGCTTCCATCACATGCCTTGTTTGTGTATAAATACACATCCATATCACAACAGGCATGCCTCTTTGAATGCATGAAAGCATAAAACTTTTGGCCCCATTCCCTAGGTGCCTACTGCTTAAAGCCATAAAGGTTCTTTCTCAACTTGCACACTAGGTTTTTTCTATCATTTTTCTAAACGTGTGTAGGCTATTGCATATAACTTTCATCCTGGAAGTTCCAATGAAAGAAAGCCATCTTGACATCCACCTGATAGAGATCCAGGTCTAGTTACACAATCAAAGCCAATACTAAGCATAAGATAGTCATCTTGACCACAAGTCAGCTTGACCACAAGAGAGAATAATTCATCAAAGTCAATATTATGATCCTCCTTAAAACCCTTCGCAACCATACTAGCCTTATAGGCCTAGCTTGGGACATCTAGGAGGAGTACTATTCAACTTGTATTTCCACTTGCATGGCAAAGCCTGTTTTTCACTGGGTAAAGGAACCAAATCCCACATATGACTTTTTTGTAGTGAGTCATACTTATGATTGCATGGCCCTCTCCCAAGAGTGATTATTATATCTTCATATGGCCTCATAATAGGTAAAAGGTTCACTAGTATCTCTCACCATAATATAATCCATAAAGGGCAAAAAATTGATTAGTCTAATGCTTATCCCTAGTAGTTTCTTGCAAAATAAATTGTGGGGATTTTACCTCCTATCTAATATCATGGTCATGGACTACTAGAGCATCAAGTGCTACAAGTTGTCTAGCTAACTATAGAGTAATAGCATGCTCCTCTTGAAATAATACCCTATGGATCTCAGCAATATGCCCATGCTACTTAATTATTTTCTCCCCATGAAAATACCATCATGACTGCAAATGACCTTCTGAGCATGCGGATCCCATAGATAATAGCCCCTCTCACTTGCATTCCCATAACCAAGAAAGATGCATTTCACACACTTAGGATCCAACTTATTGCACTTATTCTTGGGAATATGGTACAATGCCTCATAAGAAAAGATACACAAATGAGCATATGATGGGGTTTTCCAAACCATATCTTCTTTGCAACCTAATAATCAAATATATATTAGTAGTAACTACCTTAGCCTTGTACAAGGGCATGTCAAGTGATGCTTAATACACCTCTCATTACAAAACTCCTCAAAGGCTTTAGAGACATAATCTTCTAGATTATCAAAATGTAGGCATCTTAGCCTATACCTAGACTAGTTCTCAACAAGAGTAACCTAATGCTAAAATGTAGCTAAGACTTTTGATTTCTACTTGATGAGATATGCCAAGACCTTATGTGAGTAATCATCAATGAAAGTAATAAAATAATTTGTGCCATCTAATGACTTGCAAGGCATAAGTCCACAAACAATTTTAAAAAAAAGAGCCAAGGGCTCATCTATGTACATAATGCCACACTTCTTATATGAACTACAATTCTGCTTGTCATAAATACAATGATCACAAGGATGAAAGCACTTATAGTCAAGGAGTGGAACATACTGCAAATGGGTAAGATTTTCTCATTCCTTTAATGACATGTGCTCAAGGTGACGATGCAACAACGATACATGTGGTACTGCAACCACTATCCACATATGATCCATGGATACAAATAGAACTAAGGAATAAAGAGTTCCAAACTTGGTACCTATGTTAGAACAACATTTCCATGGGTAAGATTCCATGAGGAATCACCAAAAGATATAACATAACCGACATCATTCAACTTTTTAGTCGAAAGTAGGCTTTTAGTCAAGACTAGAACATGGCGTACATCATGCAAAGTACACATATCTCTTAAAGGAAACTATAGATAGATATCTCTAATACCAACAATATCTAATGTCAAGTCATTACCCAATTTGAAAAATCCTATCATATCGCAATATGAGTGGAAGCACTCTCAATTAGAGATGATACAGAGGGAAGGCCTTGAATCAATCATTTAACACTCAACGTAGCTGGATGATGCATGAGTCAACTACAAAGCATCAAGAAAGGAAATTGAAAGTATGTAATCATTATGAAAATCAATATGCTTGACATTAATATCTTCAATCTTGATGCTAAACTTGCTGCAGACAATGCTATGATCATCATTATTTTCCTGCAGTTTCTTTTTTAACTCTTGCACTTATCATTACACATTTGATATCATTATGGCCAAATATGACCTTTATTTCCACAATAGCAACATGTCAATGAAAACTTAGGGCCATGGGACTTACTATGAGATTATCCACGTGATTGAAAATGAGACTTCTGAGGGTTTCTCTCTCGCTGGTCATTACCACTCCTACCATTATTGTCTCTAAGTGTCTAAGCATGAGAGATGCAAGAAGCATCTACATTCTATCAACCTGTTCATTCAAGATTTCACCCTTTATATCTTGCAATTTGAGCCCATCAACGGGCATATTTGTATACAAAGCAATACAAAATGTGTCCCATGACTTAGATAATGTAAGGAGTATGAACATGGGAGGAAGATTGTTCATAAATTCAATCCCCTCTGAAGATAGGAGGTGAAAAATAAAATGAAACTCATTTAAGTGTTGAAATGGATCTTGAGAAAGGTTAGCTATGGAGGTTGGAAGTCACTGACAAGAAACATAATGACTAATGACTGAATAAGACTATTACTCGAGTAAATTAGGTTCCAAGATAGATTAGCTTAGACTCAAAAACAAAATCTTGAGTAGACACGGAGAAGATTGAAAGTACAAAGTATAATAGCATTGCATTCAAATGATTTTGAAGTATACTCTTTTATGATTTTAGGATGGTACCACTTTCCTCACTGTATCTATGGGACAAAGGAAAATCTTCCTAGATTGAGCTACATATTCCTTGCCTAGCTGTTACATACAAAGAGGGACATATGGGTGTCAGTGCATATTTCTCAATACCTTTAGTATAACCATGCTAAGTAGGCATATCGCAAAATTTCGAAACATCCAGGGGCTATTACAAGGCCTCACTATGTGTGTAGAGGATGTGGTGCATACGTTACATGAGGAGTACAAGGGTTATGATAATAACATTATGGAAAGTACATAAAATACTCTAAAAAATCTATCTAAATACTGGGAATAGAAGGACTGAGGAGGCTCGTCCTTTTGCTCTTGAGTGTCTTTTTCTTCTTCATGGTCTTGTTTGTCCTTAATAGTTGCAAGATAGGCCTTTTATGATCTTGTCTTGGCATGATAAAATTTTTAAATGTGCCCACTTCTTTTGCAAAAGTTACAAACAATGTCTTTCTTCTCTTTGTACTTGTTGCACATAGAGCACCTCTCCATCTTCCGAAGTGCTTTCTTCCTCTTTACCTTTGAGCTTCGTCTCTTCTTCAAGGAGTGATGGTTTGATCTCTATCGGCTTTGAATTTGGAATATTATACATGTGGCAGAGACATTACCAAATTCTAGAGGAAGTCTCTTAAGCAAGAATCCAATGCATATGTCTTCTTCCCTTTTTAAGTTAATCCTTGCAAGTTTAGTTCGCAAGCTTTCCATAAAATTAAGGTGAGTTGCAAGGAATGTATTAGCCTTTATATCCAACCTAGCAAACTCAATCAACAATTCATATTTTGAAGATTTAGATTGGCCACCAAGTAGTGTGTCAAATTGTTCCCAAGTGGCATGTTTCTAAGTGGTATGAGATGTATCACACGTGTTTACATGATGGGTATAACTATCATTAAGCTGAAGCTTGATGATTGCTTGGACTTTCTCATCACTCTTTTGTTATATTGTTATAAAAATTATAGGATGGAGCAAACAGAATTTGAGAAAGAGATAGAGAGTACACAAAAAATAAGAGGAGAATTAAAAAATTATTTAGCTTCAAACAACTAATACAAAGATCGTTCTGTCCACCTGTGTGCTTCCACTGTGAAGCTTAGATAGAAATCTAGACAAAAGATAGGTGAAGAACTTAAGGCTAGCCTGAAACAACTCTAAGTGGGTGAAAGATAGATGATGGATGGTTATGAAGGGGTTTAGATTTTATAGCCTGTGAAGGCTGTTAGGTCGGCCAACCTACCATATAAGCCTCCACTAGTCGGCTAGGGAATATTCCCTTTACTATTGGAGCCCCTAGCCCAGGGGCCACTTCCGCAGCCCCTGGACCCCAAAATAGGGGCCCCTGATAACTCCCTTACCCTACAACTCGATGCAATGTTTCTTGAGTTGCTACTAGCTTAACTACACTGTCTAACCCAAAGATTAGATCCACAATAGTCACCTTTTTGCCATTTGGTCACATAGACCTCATCTAACATACAAGTTAGGACTCAACCAATATCTCAACCCACATATGGCTTCTCCTCATAATTGGGGACTTACAACTTTGAGCACCATGGATCATTGGTGGAACCTTATGAGGGTGGGACATTGAGCATATCTAACACCCCCCCCTCAATGTCCACTCATATGTGAACTATCTTCCTGGCGAGTCTTTAAAGATGAACTTGAAGCAGATCCTTCGTAAGTGCTTTGGTGAAGGTATTTTCTCCATTCTTCCCTGTTGGATAGTAGATTAGTTTCACTATCCCATCCTCGATCAAATCATGCATATAGTGATATTGGATCTCTACATTTTTTGTGCGCGTATGAAACACTGAATTTTTGGTAATGGTGATGAAACTTTGATTGTCACATCTTAACACACTTGGTTCTTCATCCTGCACTCCCATATGCCATAGGATCCTTCTCAACCATACTGCTTCACATGTAGCAAAACAAGATGCCTTGTACTCTGCTTTGGTAGAAGACTGCCACTATTGGCTGCTTCTTACTAATCCAAGAGAAAATTCATGAATCCAAAGAGAAACAATCCAGAAATTGACTTCATGGAATCACTGTCTCTTGCCCAACCAGAGTCGCAGTTCCCCACAAGAGAAGTTCCGAAATTGTATGTGATACCATAGTCAAGAGTTTCCTTCAAGTATCTGAGCACTCACATCCCAGCTTTTGAATGACTCTCATGAGGTTTGTTTGAGAACGTGTTCAAAACACCAACAACAAAACTGATAGTTGGTTTGGTGTTACACAAGTAGATCAAAATGTTGGCAACCTCCTATATCTCCCAATGTCTGCTAGTGCTGATGTATCCTCAACGGATAACTTTGCATTCAACTCCATAGGTGTAGCTATCTCATTGCACTCACTCATGCCAAATTCCTTCAAGATCTCCCATGCATACTTCTTTTGAGAGATGAAGATCTTTCCTAGCTCTTGCTAGACTTCAATCCCCAAAAAATAGTGTAGCAAACCTAAGTCTATCATTTCAAACTCAGAACTCAAAGCCTTTTGTGTTTGGTTGATCATATCTTCATAGTCACCTGTAATACAAAGTCCTCCACGTATACGACAATCATTATAGACTTTTCACCATCCCATGCTCTGGGGGACTTGTTTCAGCCCATAAAATTCTTTCTTTAGCTTACACACATTGTTCTCAAAATGGGGCGCCTCAAACCCTGGTGGTTGAGCCACGTATACCTCTTCCTTGAGGTCACCATTTAAGAACGTTGGCTTAACAACCATTTGGTAAACTGGCCATTGCTTGTGGGCGACCACTATAACTGCTGTGCGAATAGTGGTCATTCTGGCAGTTGGAGCAAAAGACTCTTGAAAATCAAACCCTTCAACCTGTGAAAATCCCTAGGCAACTAGTTTGGCTTTTGTACTTTTCTAAGGTACCATCGCCCTTATACTTTACCTTCTATATCCACTTGGTGCCAATAACCTTTTGCTTTGCTGGCCATTCCACTAGCTCCCAAGTGTCATTCGTCATTGTGCTATCATACTCGACTTGCATAGCTACCTTCCATGTTGGATCTGCAAGTGCTTCTTCTAAGTCAATTGGCTCCTTTACTTCTCTCATAATCTTAGCCATCAAGGTCATATTGACTATGTGAGTAGAAGCGCTCCTTTGCTCCTCTATTCTTTGAGACCTCCTTGGTTCATCTGCCTCCTCCTCAATAGATAGAGGCATAGGATTATTGTGGTCATAGAGTTGCTTCACCCAATGCGGCAATGGCTTTTCTGGTCAGATGATTTGAGGTTGGTGAACTTTTTCCTCATCATCTGAAGATGATGCCTCCTTCTCCTTAAGGATAGGGACAACTCTCGAGACATGTTCATAGTTGACTACTTCTTCGCTTGATGATAAAGTGGAAGAACTTGCCTTCTCCTCCTTCACTCTATGCGGTTACTCCTTGAACACCACATCATGGCTCGTGATGATCTTATTTGCCTCTTGGTCATATAATTTGTAAGCCTTCTACTCATCACTATAACCCAATAAGATATATTTTCTACTTTTTGGTTTTATTTCGTTTCTCTTCTCATTTGGAACATGTGCAAAATATTCACATCCAAAATTTTTGAAATGTGAGAGAGATGGTTTCTTACCAATGTAAGCTTCATGAGGTATTTTTTCCTTGAGAGCCTTTGTGTAGCTCCAATTTAGAATGTAGACTGCAGTATTAACAGCTTCAGCCCAAAAATGGTGAGAATCCCTTATCCTTTAGCATGCATCTTGCCATCTCCACAATGGTGTGATTCCTGTGTTCCACAACACCATTCTGATGAGGTGTGTGAGGTGTCTTCAATTGATGCTTGATCCCTTTGGTCTTGCAAAAGTTTTCAAACTCCTTTGAGTTGAACTCACCCCCACCATCTGTTCTAAATTTCTTTATACTTTTCTTTGTTTCATTCTCAACAACTTTTAGCCATTCTTTAAACTTACCAAAATCGTGAGCCTTATAATGAAGAAAGTACACCCACATCTTCCTATTGTAGTCGTCTTCAACAATCAACATAAAATAAGAAGATCCCCCCAAGGCCCATGTAGGCATCTTACCGCACAAGTCACCATGCACCAACTCTAGAGGAGACTATGCTCTATTCTTGTTTTCTTATGGAAATGCCTTTCCCTGTTGCTTGCCCTTCATACAAGCTTCACACGCTTCCTTCAATTTAGTCACTACAGGTAGGTGAGCAACCATACCTTGCTTGTGCATCTCCTTCAACATTGCAAATTTGATGTGTCCAAACCTTTCATGCCAAATCTTACTTGTGCCCACTCCAGTGGTGGCTGTAAGAGCACTTAGCTCATACAGATTGTTCCTTCTTTCTCCTTTACCAACAACTTTGCTAGCACTGTCAAGAATTTCTGCACCTGTCTTCTTGAACCTCACTTCATGACCAAGATCAATTATGGTACCAATTGATGATAGATTTCTCCTAATTTCGGAAGCATACAACATATTTGAAAGCTTTTTGACTTCACCATTTGCAGCAACAAAATAAATTGTATTTGTGCCCGTAGTAGGGCATTTTGTATCATTTCCAACCGTCACAATGATGGATTCTTGTAGAGGCTGCATAGAACTATATAGATATTTCTTGTTGGTCATGTGATGGGAGGCACTACTATCCAACACCCGTGAGTTAGTGGTAGATTCTTCTTGCACCAAGTAGCACACTTCCTCAATGATTGTCATGAATAACTCCAACTTTCCTTTACTTTTAAGGGTACCATTCTTTTCATATGCCTTCTTAACATGACAATCTACGATTTCATGTCCTTTCTTCTTGCAGTAGAAGCACTCTCCTTGAGATTTCTTCTTACCGCCCTTCTTCTTTTTGTCACCATAATTTTGGTGGAGAAATCACCTTTGCCTTTTGCATTGGCACAGAATGAAACATCTCCATTGTTGCTTCCTTCTCGGGCTTTCAACCTCAACTCCTCCTCCATCAATAATGCACAAAACTCCTCAAAAGTCAAAGCTTGAGGTCTCACCTGAGTATTAAGAGCAGTTACTAGTCCATTAAAATTTTGTGGAAAAATTTGAAGACACCTTCAAGATAGCTCCTCTCTAGTCTTTTGTATCCCAGTGCTAACCATCAGGTCGCATAGATATTATTAATCCGAGTGATGAATGCTTCAGGCATCTCTCCCTCGACAAACTTCTCTTTTGAATCCTTGTTTGGTTTCCTGTTTCATACTGACTCCACAGTACATTCCAAGCCTCTGATGCTTTGGTTGTATGCTGAATCAAAGTCAGAACACTATCAAAACAGCTTGTAACTAAGGCACACAATGCATCTGCATTCCTTCATTTCCAAGCTCATAGAATATGTGCATTCGAAGGAATCATCACACTAGAATTTAATGGGTTGGAGATAGGCTATGGTTGTGCATGAGTCCCTAGCACAGTCTCCAAAAGCTCATAAGAATCAAGAATAGTTGTAATTTTGAACTTCCACAAGGTGTAGTTTGTACCATCTAACTTGCCTTTGCTGAAGGTTGGTGGACGAATCCTCGATGTTTGAAAATCTAGTACAATAGCACCATCTCGTGCACGAATTTGTGATGCACCAGAATCGCTTCCGAAAGACGATATCCTTCCTCTTTGGTATTGAAGCCTTTGCCTCTTGTGCACTTTTCCATCTTGAGAGCACCGTGGGCTCTGATACCAAGTAAAAATTACACAGTGCAATGAACAGAATGCGAGAAAGAGATAGAGAGTACACAACATATAAGAGGAGAATTAAAAAAATTCTCTAGCTCCAAAAAAGTGATACAAAGATGGCTCTCTTCACCCATGCAGTTCCACTGTGAAGCTTAGATGGCGATCTAGACAAAAGATAGGTGAAGAGCTTGAGGCTAGTTGGAGCAACTCTGACTGGGTGAAGGATAGATGATGGATGGCTATGAAGGGGTTTAGCTTTTATAGCCAACGAAGGTGGTTAGGTCAGTTTGACTGACCTACTATATGAGCCTCCAGCCAGCCAAGGGCCCCGAAACTCTGTGCAATGTGCCTCCAATTGCTACTACCTTAACTACTCCATCTAACCTAAAGATTAGACCCACAACGGTCACCTTTTTGCCATCCGATCACATAGACCTCATTTGACATACAGGTCAAGACTCAACAAATATTCGGGCTCAAATATGGCTTCTCCTCATAATGAGGGCCTTACAACTTTGAGCACCATGGATCATGGGCATTGAGCATATCTAACAATTGCTACAATAGCAAAATCTCTTATCGCTTCTCATGTCCACTCTCTTGTCCACTAGTTATTGACCATAGACCTTTCTTCATGAGGATTAGTTTTATCCTTGTCTACCATGTGTGGAAGCCCATTTATTTGAAGAGACATGATAGTGAATCTCTTCCCATAATGGATGGAAGGAGGAGCAACAAATATTTAGAATTAGATTAGAAAAAATGCTGAGCCCAACTCTGTCAAGAGACAAAGTAGCAATAGTGAGTATCAAAATATATTATGCTTGATGAGCAACAAATCTTTGATGCTTGATGTTGATAATGCTTGATGTCAAATCTTCCCCTCCTTGCTGATTTGATTTATTGGAAACTAAGTGGAGCACTAAATCAAAGTGGCAATGACTTGGTTGAGCCAAGAGAGGTGAGAAAATAAAGTAATAAGTGAGCTTGAAGGTCGATGTCTATGGCTTTTCACTATAGGGTTTTTATACCCATTTGATCTTTTGCTTACAGTGGCACGTGTGTAGGCTATTATTTCACAAAATATTTGGTGAGGACGAAGCTTAGAGACTAGAATTCAAAATCCCTAAGGCTGCATGGCGAATTGGACAGTATCCTCTTGGTGAGAGGTGTACGATAGGTGGACAGTGGAGACCTGACAACGAGCTAGAAAAATCAAAATGATAAGCAAGAGAGAGGCCAATGTTATGATGTGATGTGACAACAAGTTGTTAGGAAGTCAAGGGACAGATATCTTGAAGGAAGCTTGTTGAAATATGCTTGGTTTGGAGAGATCCAGGCACTCCAAGATAGGTAGGTACTATTTGCTATGGACGTCAAGAGGCGTAGAGTGAATATGGAGGAAAGAGATGAAGACTTCTATTGAAACTGAACTAAGCTGAGCTCACTAGAGATTGTGGGGAGTTAGAGAAGTAGTGAGCTAAACTCAACCATACTCACATTGTCTTTAATACCAAGTTGAGAAACACAGATCTTGATTAAGGTTAATTATGGAGGTTGGAAGTCAATGATAAGAAGCATGATGACTAATGACCAAACAAGACTCTTACTCAAGTGAATTAGGTTCCCATATAGATTATCTTAGACTCATAAACAAAATATTGAGTAGACATGGACAAGACTAGAAGTACAAGGTACAATAGCATTGCATTCAAATGATTGTCAAGTACACTCTTTTATAGTTGTAGGATGGTACCACATTCCTCACTGTGCCTATCAAATAAAGCCAACTCTTTCTAGATTGAGTTGCATGTTCCTTACGTATTTTTTACACACAAAGTGGCACAAATAGATATAATTGCATATTTCTCAACATTAAGTGGAAAGACATGGAAGTCCCCTCCTTGATATGAAGATCCATGTATTGCTCCAACCAATACATATGAGAAGCACGCTTTGCTTATTATAAATATTAGGAATCTTATCCCATAACTACCAATTAGTCTACCCATCAAAGAAAATATTATAATATATATTTTTAGAGGGTGACAAAATGATTCTAAGTTTAATAAGTCATCTAGTTAATCAAATCCTTTGCATCAAAGTTTTCAAGCTTTAAACCCCTATGTTTCAAATGGCTTAAATTTGCAATTTTTACATTAGAACCTACCAAGTTTGTATTTTTAAATAACTATAGTTATTGCCATCCTACTTCTCAATTTTTAAGATGGTACTTTTATTGACCCAAAATCCATAATGCAAGAAATAAATGCACAATCCAAGACAAATAGAAGACTATAAATGAAAACAAAATAGTCCAAAATCACCTCATAAATGAAGGTCAAGTCAAAGCATCTACCCTCATAAACGATGCATAAACCTAAAATTACAGTAAGCTAAAAATAATGATAGCAATAAAATCAAATGTGAGCAATCAATTGATAAAATTTGATCTATAACTACAAGATATATCTTATAAGAAGTTGGATGTGGACAAAACCACTAGTGGTCACTGAACATGCAATGGGTACTGAGAATTGTCAAACTCAATGTGTAAGAAAGAGATACATCCAATAGGCATAATTGTTAATAACATAGTTTGTCTCAACGATAGCAAAATAAAACCTCTAGATACACAACACTTAAGCAAGTGTAAAGAAGCTCAATAGATAGCCAAGTAGGATGAATACATCACTGTCAATAACCTAACAGCGACCGACAGATGCTAGCTCAAAGCAGAATTCAAATCAGCCCACTAGGCAACAACTACATCCAAGTAGCATCTAGAGAGCATAGACACTTAGAGGGGGGGGGGGGTCACTCATGAATATATATATATATGCATAATGTGAGTTCAAAATAATGGGTTTTTAAAACACCATTTTTATACATTTTTTACATATCGAAGGGTGTCATATAAAGGGGTTACTTATAGGTTGAATAAAAAAAGGTTGTGTTTTATTCAAGAAACATTCATAGACTAGGATATCTATAAATAGGCCATGAATAAACTTTATATAGAGGATATATATATATATATATATATATATATATATGAATCTCCCAAGCATAAACATAACTCAATTGAGTCACATGGTCTCACTGAAGTAAATTCAATTGCATAGTCCCAAAGCTTTGCTCAAATCCAAAGTATCCAAGGACTACAAATAACTACCACTAGGACAAAAGTGAATGCCAAATGAGCAATGCAAGCTCAAAACATCAAGTATGTGGCCATTCGAGCATCCAAGATACATGAAGTATAAGTCGGGAGCATAAAACCCAATAGAACCTTCAAGCCTATAATTGCATAAGCCAATGAAGTAACAAATGCATGTAAACATAGCCAAGATGAATATCACCAAGCTCAAAATTGAGGCTCAAGAGCTACTAGCAATGGCATACGTCAATAGTATGAATGTAGCAACCAACTGACATCCAAGAGTAATATGCATAAAACTTCTATGTGTAAAAGATTGTTGTCCACTATATTATAACACTTAAATGACAATAAATTCTAAGCTATTGCAAGATAAAATCGGTCTCAAAAGCATTCCAATACAATTTCATAACATCTCTTAAGCATTGAGTACCAAATGAATATCAATAGACATAGAGGTGAGCTCCAAACACTAAGAGTATGCTATCCTAAATGTTATTACATTATCTTATATGACAATAAATGGCTAAAGTACAAAAGCTCCAATCCGATGCCACGTGCTTAATACTAATGATGGGGAGGGTGGTAAGCAATGCCCACTGGACTGCTAAGTGTTACATGAGCGATAGGGGGACTTCCAATGCATGTAGGAGATCATAGAAAACCAAACCCAAAAAAAATGCAAATCATGCTACCTAATGTGAGGGTACTACTGCTATTTTTAGTAGCTTTTGAGCACTTGGTAAATCTCAATCATGTTTGTCCAAGGTGCAGAGCAAGCCTTAGTAGGCCGCCTTGACAAGTGTTGGAGTAGTGAAGAATCAATGCATAGCTTGTAGAGGGAAGGAGCCACAGGTCCCCTAAAATAAAGTGCAATGGATATTCACAAGGTATCACAAACTAATGAAAAAGCTCCTTGATCTCAGCTCCAATACTAGTTGAAGGGAGAAGCCTTGAGTGGAAGCAAGAGCTATGGTGGAAGAAGCAAGAGAGTAAGAGCAAGAGATACAAGATTTGAAAACTCTAACAATCGTAATACGTGTGTGGCCTTTCCTTATTCAAATATCATTGAAAGAATAAAGAAAGAAGCATGGTGGGCATGAGAGAGTACTAAAGAGAAGTCTAGAGGCTTCACTCTCCTTGTCTCTAACCTCCCACACTCTCTCTCTGTCAATCTCACACTCTCACTCACACTCTCTCTCATGAAAGATTTAGAGAAAGAAAGTAGATGAGAAAGATTAAACAATGAGAATAACCATTTCTATTCAAGCTCAATATTTTTCTACATAAATTCTAGGGTTAGGGTTTCCCCTTTCCATTGGTCATTTAGCTCACTTTAGAGCCTCAGGACCACTCATCTCTTTTTGCATGCTTTTCCTATGGTGAGAATGAACTAGAACCTTTGCAGTTATTCCATGGAGGCCTATGCTATCATGATAACTTGCACGGTGTGACTTGTAGATTTATACTATAGGTCAATACAATTGTTGCAACCATTTGGCAATTTGGATGTGCATGTGCTTTATGCACATTGTATTGTGGTTAAAAATATGAAGATTATTTATGAAAATTTTAGCTCCCTGGTGTGCTTCCTTGCACCTTACATGCTACATGCCTCTTGTGGTTAACATCATTTTTAGTTGGTGGGCATCATTTAGGTCTCATGGTGGCCATTTTGAGTGCATGGGCTAGTGGCACGATTTGTGATCTACGGCAATGCGATCGAGTAGGCTAAGACACATTGAGCATTGGATCTTGGAGGCATTGTCTATTGATTAAGGTACATGCAACAATTCTCTTATTGTTGGGGGAACCTAGCTGAGTGTTGGAGGCCTTGTGGTGCTTGTTGACTAACACACTGCCATGTTGTAGTTAGGTGTAGCACTTGGCAACTGGTGCAAGTAATGGCAGACTAGCAAAATGTAGTTGCATTTGAGCTATAGCCTGTGAAAAGACTTCTGACTTTTGAGTCACTCGACTATGAAGCAATGGAACAATGGAAAGTTGAAACATGCTAGAGTGGCAAGCTTGGAATAATGGGTAAATTCGAAAATTTTTAAATATTTAAAAGTAAAAAAATACTAATAGCTCTAATCTTGGCAAAACCACATTGTGATTACTAATAATTATAATTTAACTTTACCTTACATTGTAGCCTCTAGGCTTTCACATCAGGCAAATATTACTATCTCTATTACAATTTTACATACATACATACATACATACATACATACATACATACATATATATATATATATATATATAATTATTTAAAGAGTTTCCTAAGAAAAATGGAAGGTAAATTTTACAATGCGATATATCAAATGACATGTAATTTTTAATACTATATGTCATGATGACATGCAAACTGTAAATTGTAACATGTATTTTGACAGGCTCTTTTCAAAGATGATTGTTTTCACAAAGGGAAAAATAGTGCATTACAAGAAAAACATAGGTCTAATTTAGGCCTTGAATTCTGACTCTAACAAACCCTGAATCTAAGGATGACCAACACTCAATCAACATGCAGGCTCCCTTAGTGTTCTAGATGATTGCAATAATGGTATAGTCCAAACATGTTGGAGTAGAATTTGGGAGCCCTAGCTATGTATCTATAAAAACTTAGAAAACTATTCTCGTTATGATGAGAGAGACAAATACATTGGGAAGGCATGCATGTCAAAGGTCATATGCAACCATTTAGTATAGGATGCCTTTAGACATGCTTGGGGGGGGGGGGGGGGTCACTCATGAATATATGTATATATAACGTGAATTCAAAATAAGGGGTTTTTAAAACACCAATTTTTTACATAAAGAAGGGTGTCATATAAAAGGGTTACTTACAGATTGAATAGAAAAGGGTTGTGTTTTATTCAAGAAAAATTCAAAGATTAGGATATTTATAAATAGGCCATGAATGCACGTTATATAGAGAATATATATATAGTGAACCCCCCGAGTAGACATGACACGTATTCACACTTGGACCATTACTTAGTTTCAACACTCTCCCTTAATAGGAGAAGTGTTATTATGCATTGACAAACCTAATGTACCCCAATTCCCTTTAAGAGGATCATGGTGCTTTGCTCCCTAAAACTATATGCTATAAATTTTTTCAAACATGAAATGCAATCATCGTGGATCTAAAATGGCAAGTTTGATGATAAGCAACATGAGAAGCTTTTTCTTCATCTTTGCACCACCATAAATATATTCATCTATCCACAACAAATTCTTAACTTCTTGAGCATGCACTTGACATGTACTCCCCCTCAAGCAAGAGAAATGTAGCAATTGAGACATTGAGTTGGCCTGCATGTAAATCTACAAAGAGTTTAAGTAAATATGATAATCAATTGCTATCTAGATTAGGACATCAGAATCTTCATTCTGCTCTACACCATCTCCATTGTTATCCAAAGTATGAGCTCGGTGATAATCCCATGAATTAGTAACATCCAAAGCACTTATTCCATCAAACAAGCCTTGAGTAATCACTTTCAAATAGCCAAATTCACCATCACCATTAGAGGCGTAAGAAAATCCATCTCCAAGATGATGGGGACCTTTGACTTGCCTTTTCAGTGCATTACCAACATCTATGAAAACAACCACATCATGAGTTAAATCTCCATGCACAAATCCGTAATCAATCTTATGATGTGCTTGGGCCAGTTGCAAAACATTTGTGATACCAGCAGAGTTACCAACAACATTGTCATGTTGAACAAAACTAGCCTTGTAATTTGTAGCTAAACATGATCTCTAAAACAAAGACAAGGGGTATGGGCTGAAGCATTTGCCTTGTTTGCTGCATATAAACTTGGACAACCCTTTTGGATATTGAGAGCATCATCATGTCTAGCATTGACAAGTTGATCAACAACTCCAAATTTAGCTTGACTTAAACAACCAATTACTCTAGTATCTCTAGCTTGATCAACTGCTACATAATCATCTTGATAATGAAAATATTGTGTTAGATCTCTTCGAGCAAAAGTAGAACCTTGAGAACCAATCATACCACCATCCTTGCCCCTATACAAACAACAAATTGTAGCTTTGCCCATGCAAGAAGGGTGGCGTCTCAATCTCTATTTGAGTGGATGATGTGGGCAGAAGTACCTAGGATGAAAGCATTGCATGATAAAGGCTCAAGATAGCACAAATAGATCATCCAGCCATGTATCTTGGAATTGTGACCAAGCTAGTGGATCTCAAGTAATCTAGCATATTCCACAATAGGACCAGACCTTGATAGTCTTGATGCATTGGAATAAAGCATTTGACTGCTTGACCAGAGAAATTTTTGGGACGCTTTCTTTATGGTCTGTGAACTGTTATCTGTAGCGTTGATTACATGCAGCAAAATATCCCCAATTTGCAGAGGTGAACCATGAGAGGCAAGATCGATTGCATGCAACGTTGTAATCAAATTGATGGCATGTAATTGCACTACAAATTGGAGACATTGGAGATTCAATGAAGAAAATTGTCCTTCAGGAGTTGAAACTCGACCAAAGTTGCTATGTGGCAGAGAAACCTCATCATAGATATGAGAATCAAGGATGGGTGAATAGTCATGCTGAAGGATGTAGAATGGCATGTCAGCTTGTTTGTCAAAATGCAATATTTTGCACAATAGGCCAAGAGAGATTTTACCACAGGAAGAGCCGTCTGGATCAAAACCCTTCAGGAAAATGTCACCCAACAATATGGAAGAGCCGTCATGCCAGTCAATTTGAAATCTCTGCCCATTGGGTGCCACCAAAGCGATCATGCATCGATCTAGGAATACTCACGCCAAGGCTTTCCACCAATCCATGTAGGAACACCTTAGCTTGGACTCCGTCAGGAAGGCTAGGCAACAAAGACAGAGTCAGGGTGAAGAAATTCTTACCGTCTATGATTGGTAAAAGAGAATTTGCAGCAATCGCTTGGCAGGCTGTAGGAACAACATGGTGCTCGTTTTGGATAGGGATTTCTCCAAATTGGGAATCGCTTGTAGATGTGAAAGCACCTGATGCATTCATTTTTCTACTACTTAGGCTCAAAGGATATCCCATCGATATCTTAGTCATAAAAATAAGAGGAAGGCTCAGACGATGCCTTTTGAGGAATCACACCTTGGCCAGTCTGCAGGTCGAAGGGTTTTGCAACTTTTTCACCTCCTTCTGCATGGGGCGGAGGGGAGCACAATTTTGTGTCATCTGCGTGACTCAGTCAGAGAGGGCCTTCGCCAGGGTCTTCTTGCCCTTTTTCTTCTCCTTTGTTATTGGCCTGGAGGTAGCCATTTTTTATGCCTTCATCTCCACTTGCATTCGGCAGGAGGTTTCCCTGCACACTACTATCATCTCCCCTTGCAATGGACGGTAGGTTGCCCACAGGGTTACATCCTCTGTTAAGGTTGCTCCAAGAGTTGGAGAGCGCTCAGTAGAGGGTTGAGCACAAGCCACACGGGATCGTCCAACCCATTGATACCATGTAAAAACTTGAAAAAACTACATTGCTGCAGTAATTACATAGAGACATGGCAGGCACAGAGTACTGAGAAAACTATTATCATTATAATAAGAGAGACGAATACATTGGGGAGGCATGCATGTGAAAGGTCACATGCAACCATTCAGTATAGGATGCCTTTACTCATGATACGTACTCACACTTGGACAATTACGTAGTTTCAAGAATATCATCACGAACGAGCTCCTCTACAGCGCCCCGGCGAAGATCCCCCAACAACACATCAACCAGCCTTATGGCTCTCTTCACATAAATGGAGCCCCAGACGACACGCAGCACGACCCCTCCTCCTTCCAAATATAGACAGGCACCCCGCTATAATCATGAGCCACATCGTAGAAATAAGTCTTCCGAAGGCTTAATGAAGCCGTCGCTTTTATCTTTTTTCTCCATTGGTTTTCAAACGAGCTTCTTTTTTCAGTAGTAAGCCATGCGTCCTTTTTTTGAGAACCCATAGACCTTGGGTATTTCCTCACACCCTAATTTGATCTTGACACTTCGACGAACTGCTGTGCCTCTAGACCAATCTATCAGTTGTCCAACCAAGAGCAATATATCTATAGTTGTTATAACAAACCTACTATGATACGCTTAACACCTTTAAACCTAATCTTTTGACTAATAAGACAAATCTGAAGCTTCATTCACTAAAAGTAAGATTTTGAAATGTTGCAATCACTAAAGCTTCAAACATTGGCATACATAAGAAGGTTCACCACTAGCAACATGAGACATCTATTTGTAACAAATAGCTATTAGAATTGAAGACTTGCAAGCAAATAGTAAATGATGTATTGATTCAAGTGAGTTGAGAGAAAGAGCATAAGAATTTGATTATTACTACTAACAAGAAGGACCAATATCACCATCTAAAGCATGATGTAACATACATCATAAGACGATTCATCACTAGCAACATGAGACACCTACTTGTTTATTGTAGACAACAAGCAAGTACTAAATGATGTGTTTATTCCAATGAGATCATAGAAAGAGGATAACAATTTGATTATTAGTATTGACTAAGAGGACCAATATCAAAATCTAAAGCATGATATACATAACTATGATGGATATAATCTGAGATGAACTAGACTTATTAGACAAACTACCAACAACTATACTTATTCTCACAACCATAGATTGAGATGCTCATGCCTTGAGATGAATATAGAGCATCCCAATCATGATAAACATGCAATCTCCAACTAATTTGTAATTATTGAAAGCTAGGACAAATTTAGAATTTTAGTCACAATGATATTCATGGTACATCTTTTGCATGATGTTATCAAATATCTAATTTTAACCTTCAACTCTTAAGTAACATAGGCTCCACAAGTCTATATACACTCTAGCTTGTATTTATTCTTATCTACTCATGTAGGAATATATTTTCCTAGTCTTCTAAACTACTTCCAACTGCTACATTCAATTTTAAATTCAACATTAATATCCCTCCTCTTCCAAACTCTTAGGGATGGAAAGTGTTGGAAAGGAAAAGAGCACATAGAATATATAACAATACACAATAATAATACATGACCAATGCTCGATGAGAGAATTGTGTAGAGAGAAATAAGAATGATATGAGCCCTTGGTATTCACATCTAAAGGATTATGGGAATTGAGCTGATAATGGAGGTGATGGCTTTTAAAGCATATCTGAGAATGTGTTGTACCCAAGACAAATCCTAAACACAACAAACTGAGTAGTCCATCTATGATTCAAGAATGATACCACCGAATTGTGTGGCTATCTACAAAAAAAATATAGTTATGATGGTTGATTGATAGCATGGTAGACTTTCCATTTGTTCAAGTTTATTTTTTAATACTGAAACTTTCAATTTTCCACCACAGTTACAATGATATGACAATCTAGAAGCACTATATTCTAACAAAAGGCATTACCTCAATTGCAAATTCAAGCATGGGACTTGCAATTCCATTGGTATATTATGTTGATGAAGAAAGGGTCTCCTGCCAATACACAAGCTTGGAATTGTGAAAAAAAAAGATAATCACATTTACACACCACTGCACTAGACAAAACATGTGTGATTATTAGCACAGTGCTCTAGTCTCCTAACTAAGAAAATATAAGATGTTCCTCTCTTTGTTCTCTTGGTTCAAAGTATAAGATTATATATAGCACTTGCCATTGTAAAAATTTCCATATTTTCTTGAAGATGTATCCTCTTTTGAGTTTGATGCTATATGTAAGACTTGAGCAACACTCCATTAGTTTGATTGTTGATCCACTGTAGTCATGTCCTCCCATAAAAAATATTCCATAAAAAATATTAACCATTGATCTACACACAAAAAGACTTGCTATTGCATATAGAAGAGCCTACGATGATATTGGATGTTATTCCATGGATCCCCATTCAAACATTGCCTTTATGCATATTCTCAAATGGAAAGCCAATCCACTACCTAAAGACACTCAAGAAGTTGCCACAAATACCAAACATGGATAATGCTCATTCATATGGTCAACTAGATAACATAAAATAAGACAACAGAAAAAGGAAACTTATAAAGCTAACTAAATTTTACAAAAATGTATATACAAACCCTCTTTGTCAAGGTGTTGCAGAGTATAGACTATTACCTTTAGTATATGAGGGCTCACAATAACCCTGTGCATATTGTAGAGGGAGCTCACCCTCAACCACCAAGAGCCCCGGACCACTTATTGCTTAAAGCATTTCAAGTGAGCACAAATGGCTATCTCTCACCTAGCCGATGTGCCTTAAATCCTACGAGGACGTAGTGAGCTTACCTTGATGCCTAAATGATTAGCCTCCCCCTTCAAGCAATCATTCTCAAGCCTCCACCTCTAAGCTCCATCCTCCATAGCCACGCATAAGACAAGTGAAGAGAAGAGAAGAGAAGAATAAGAGTGGAGATGATGGAGAGCTTCTTCTCCAAGATCCCTCACTCGCATGCACTCACTCCCTCACAGTCTCACACTCCCTCTATTAGGCACACGCAAGTAAGCAAGAAGGAGAGAAGGGAGAAGAAGAGTTCACTTTAGCTACACACCAAAGAATGAACTTCTCATTCACTTTTTGAGTTTATATAAAAAACCCTTATCCCTTTGGGAACCCATTCATTTTTTACACGTCCGGCCATTGTGGCAAGGTCCTCTTTTTCCATTTCCTTCTAGTTGCCCTTTCTCATTACCTATACCCATCTACCCTTTACAATTTGCACAGGAGGGAGCCTGCACTCTTTTACAAAAGTTTTAAGGGTACCTTGCATTTAAAAATACTCTTTTGCCTTTGAATTACCTTTTGAGACTTCCCTTGCACTTTCGATTGTTTCCCTTTCTACTTCTTCCTTTGTGTCCACATTTGGAGTTTTCTTGGACTTCTTTGGACTTCTTTTTCTTCCTAACATTATCCCCCTTCTAGATGAGTGCCAATCCCATGGCCCTTGTGTGCTTGTGTTGATGAGGGCTCGATGATATGAAGGGTGGTTGGTGAGTTGATGATGATGGGGCCTCTTGGGGATTAGTCCTTGGAGAGAAGCTGATCAAAATGTTGAGGTGGTGGAGGCCGAGAATGGTTGGAGTCAATAATGGGGCCTCCAAAGCTCGTGGTTTACTACCTTTATTTGTACATGAAAAGAAAAGAAGTGTGCTACCTAGGGGGAGTGTCTACCTTATCGTCTGGTGCATTGTGCTCGTGCTAATGGAATTGGGAGTTGGAAGGCAAGCCTAGGTATTGTCCCACACTTGAGGACCCAGTTCATGCATAAGGAAGGTACAATGGGTGCAACTTAGAGAGATATGTCTAATCATAGGTGAGTGTGATCTTGATACCAAGAGGCATATTACACGGTGGATTCCATGCCACGGTGGATTCCGTGAGGTTTTACGGTGGATTCCGTAAGATTTTATTACCGGGGCTCATACACAAAGTGGATTCTTTGTGCGAGAAATCGATGGGGATGCCTATCCTTTTCGGGCATTTTGTTAATTTTATGTATACATGAGTGATTCCATAGTGGGTGATTCCGCAAAATACATATTTAATTCATAAACATTTATGAGTTTAAAGTGCGCACTCGTGATAAATTAAGGTTAGGATTGATTTCTAACCAATTGATTTATGTAGCTGAAGACTGCTAGGTATTCACTTTTGTCAGTTTAATTGTATTATTTTACTAACGATTGTGAATGCTTCAGTTGATGTGTAGAGATAGCAGCGGTGGCAGCGGAAAAATTTGGAGGATAGCATGTATTCAAGTTATTGTCAATATTTTGATGGGCGCATACCTTAGGCATAGCGCCTATATTTTGTTGCACTTATTTATCAAGGCGCTTGATATTTATTTATTATTTTTGTATGCGCATGGGTGCACGACTTAGATATTTGTATTGGACATTGTATTTGGGTATGTTTGACTTCTCGGGCGCCCATTAGCTTTAATTCTATTTGGTACAAAAGCAAACTCCAAATCTAAAGTGTGCTATTTTGTAATTTTGGCTATTATTTGAGCTTGAAGATGATTAATATATGAAATACATGCTTTGTGGAGCGCTCACACAAGGCATGGGGGGAGATTGCACCCAATTGGTCTCTTATTCATGTCGTGCAAGCTTTCTACATTGATTTGTGTGCAAAAAGTAGAGTTCTTTTGTTCTTGGGAGCCTTCTAACACTCACTATGTGCGCATATGGCATCCGATCTATACACCAGTGGTATCAGAGCGAAGCTGAGATCGAGAGCTTCCAATCGCTTACCATCTTGTGCGAAGGCGGAGCTCCTAGAACGATTGAGCTCTACAGTCAGTTTCGTCGTGAACGATCGATACCGGTGTGTTCCTAGCGGTCAAGAACCCCCTTCTGCACTCTCTGATCGCGAAGGACCGGCCTGAGGAGACGGAGGACCATGTGGATAATTCCTACATGAAGTCGTCTTCAAACAGTAACCTCCATAGCTTAAAAGCTTAAAAGCTTTATGTTCAAAATCTTAACATTAATCTTAATAAGAAAGCTTAAGGTTTTAAATTGAACGAAATTATGCCGCGGGATGCTGACGCCACAGTTGACGGCGTGAAAAACGCCCCCCCTAAAAAATCCAACGGCGACACAGACAACATAAGTCTTCTAAAGCTTAAGTCAATTAAGCTTTAAAGAATCTTAATCACCTAAGTTACACTAAGCTAACTTACTCCTGCAAGTTACTTAAGTCACAGAGGTCATTACAGACTTATTCAACTACTCCCATAAAGGCAGTTCACACGTAGAAGCACAGAATCCGTTTATTGCTCTCTGGTAGACTCTGTTCACACCTGTAGATTTGTTGAACCAGTTTCAGCAAACACAGAAGGTCATACGCAGTTTCTACGAAGACAATGAATACCGCATACGCAAAGAACAAAGATCATAAAAGCCAAATAAAAATTTACAAGCCTTGTATACTCACCTTTGAGCTACGCTCATCCCGCTAATCAGATTTCGAGAGTGTGTGGTCTTTTGAATTTTATAGGATGACTGATCCAAACATGTACGATCTTATAGCTGAAGGTGATTTACCCAAACCAACGATGGAGCAAAAGTTGGATTTGATTATGATGCAGCTTGATGAAGAACGAAGAGCTCGACAAGCTTTGCAAGTTCAATTAGCCAATTTGCAACGATCTACCACCGACAAAGATGGACCGCAACCCAAAGATCTTATACAACATACCATCGATGCGACACTCGAAGCTAAATCCATCCGCAAAGAAACAAAGATAAGTAAAAGAAACTTCAAATTTCGTACTTTCAATGGATCACGAGATGGAAAGACTGTACTTGCATTTATTAGTCAATTTGATGATTACTTCCATGAAGAGACATATGCTAAGAAAGACAAAATTAAATGTGTCACTAACCATTTAGTCGATCGAGCATCTTTATGGTGGACTGTGGTCCGCAAGAGCATTGATTGTCCCACTACCTGGGAGAGTTTCCAAAAGAAGTTTTTGCCGAATTTCATTCCTCCTCAGTTCCATGAAAAAGCCATAAAGCAATGAGATCTTCTACAACAAAGAGATCGCGAACCTATTTTCCAATACACTGAATGTTTTTGGAATGCCCTACTGCAACTACGTATGCTCAAAGATGTACTTGAAGCGACTCACAAATGCAGGTTTATGTCTGGCCTACTTGGACATTACTATAGTGAAGTCAATATGTTGAAGCCAACAACCCTTGAAGATGCAATTTCCTTGGCTCATGACACTGAAGACAAGATTCGCGGAAGAGACAAGCGACCACAACAATTTCAAACTAATGGTAACTATGGTTCCAAAAAATTCAATTCAAATTTTCAAAGATTCAATCAAAGTCATTTTCTTCCATCTTCATTCCGTAAGTCTTGGACACGACCACTTGCTTTGCCATCAAATACCAATTCAAACCCTAAGCCATCCTCACAGCCAAATCCCAATATTCCTAGACTTCCTGCCATTAGCAATAATGTATCTAAAGCCAAACCCATAGTTTGTTACAAATGCCATCAACGTGGACATCTAGCAGCCAATTGCCAAACCAAAAAGCCACCTGTCCATATCAATTATCTTGGAGCAATGGAAGAAGAAGAACATGAGGAAATGCCTGACTTTACGGAAGATGATGACGACATTGGTACTACTTCGGATACTTTGCCAGGTATGCCAACTCCACATTCTTTACTAACAATGAAATGTTTTGTGCATGGTAAAGAAAAGACGATTTTACATGATGATGGTAGTACACATGATTTTATTTCTGCAAAGTCAGTGAAAGAATTGAAATTACAAATTGTTTCTATAAATTATCGTATTAAAGCTGCATTCCTAGGCACGATATATAATGGAATATAAGAGGTGCATAATTTAGAAATTAAAATTGGTGAATATACTGAACAAAGAAATTTCCTAGTTGTACCTTTGCAGTCTAGTGACATTATCTTAGGAATGCCTTGGCGTCACTAATACAATCCTGACATAGATTATTCTACACATTCAATTAAAATTTATTTTCAAGGAAAACAAATCACATTGCATGATATGCACGCTTCTAATAATTTTCCACTGCTTACTCATACTCAAGCTAAACGTGCATTACGTTGTCAAAGAGTTTACTATCCATGATATAAATCATGGGATTCTTATGAACTCAGAAGAGTTTCACTGGGAATTATATGAGATATTTTCAGGCATTGTTATCCAATATCTACCTTAGTTATACAAGTTCTTTTGTATTTAGCAAATAATTTGCAGATATACCATGTACATTTATGAAAAATAAGTCTATGGGAACCTAAAACTTGGACATCTGGAAGTAATTGACAGTCTGTTGGATAAATCACATTAGTTCAAGTACAAAAATATGGACAAAACCCAAAAATGTTGCCAAAAACTGTCAAAAGTCCATTAGGTCCACAAATGTAACTGACTTAGGTGACCAGCAAGTGACCTAGGCTGGTCAAAAAGTGACCAGGGTTGGAGCAGAGAGCAGTCCGCGTTTTTCGGCGTAGAATGCGAGCTGCTCTGCCTGAGGGAAACTAGGAGAAAGCTGGAGCTGAGATGCATGGAATGGAGCATGCAAACTGAAGATTAACAGGCCAACAACTGAAGATGTTAACTTGGTGAGAGCTCCACTTCTTTGCCTCTTTGGTCTGACGAAAATGCATGTTGAAACTGTCTATAAAAGAGGAAAAATCTGATAGAAGAGTATTCAGCCTGCTCTTATGCACGACTTCACTCATCTTCTCTACCTTATTCTTGGTTCAATGAAGCCCGTCTTGTGCCCAAGTACTTGAGCGACTTTGGGGCAAGCAAAGGGTGAGGATATTGAAGACTTATGGAGTGTTATGGGCTGGAATAACTAGTCATAAACAGGGCAACCCACTATTTTGATCCATTTTTATGAGCAAACATGGGTTTTGTATGGTTGTAATAGAGGAAAATGACATCTTTTCTTCAGGACATTGTTCATAGATGATCAAGAGTGCTTCCTCTTGAGTTTATGTACTCATTTTGAATTTGTTTATGGGCTGGAATTTTCTGTTTCAAAACAAGGCTGAAGCTAAAATTATTCTTTTTCAACCCATTTCATGCATCTTTGGCTCAAATCTTGGATGTATTTGATTCTAGCATCAATATACTTGACCCAAAGCATTGAAATCCATCTTTGTACACGTAATACATGCCATTAGAGCTTGAATTTGACATTCATAAATGAATTGGAAATCTGAAAATATCCTTTATGAAATGATGAATGTATCCTAAGCATTTGATGTATTCAAGTTAGCCTTAATCCTTCTGTTCACGTATGCTAAGTACAAAGTGAGAAGGCTTGAATTCCCCTTTCGTACCTAAATCATTTCTAAACCCCGAATCTTAAAATCGAATCCATTTTTTTTCCTTTCTGAATCTTGAATCCTAAACTCTTCTTTTGCACTAAAAGCCCCGGTGGTAGACCTTCAACTCTTAACGCGATGACAGTGGTGAACTCGACGTGAAGATCCGCTACAGAAGAAGAAGTCCAATGGGAGAATCATCAAGCTCGGGAGGAGATGCTTTGCAACAGTTGGTTCATCTAATGCTAGAGAGCCAATAACAACATCTGCAATTTCAGCAGCAGTTGCAATTGCAACGACAACGGAGACAAGAAGAAGAACGGATTGATGCTGCTGCCATTAAGGCCTTAGAAGTAGTTGGGCATGAGCTCAAGCAATTTAATGGGCAAAATGTGTCCTCTTTTATCGTCTCTATACTGACAAGATGGTCTTGTTTGGAGTTCCTCAACATGCCTGGAGCCGTTCCTTTGCCCGCCTGGCTGTGCATGGCCTCTAGGACCGAATTCATGGTCTTTCCCAAAAAGACGCAGGATGGACTATGTTCAAGAAGGCTCTTCGAGAAGAATTTTTCCTTGAAGATTCTGGCCTTATGACAAAGAAAATCTTCACCGAATGGGTCAAAAGGCCCAATAAGGCTCTAACTGCTACTGCTCTTCATCGAGAGTTTGAAAGCAAATTTGCCCAACTAGATCTCGATGACCAACAAGGTATGGAAAGTCAAAAGATTGAGCTATTTTTAAAAGCTGTAGATTCTTCTCTTCAGGAAAAATTGACTGACCGACTTGAAGACCCTGACTCTGAGTCGGGATTAAAAAATGCTTGGAGTGATGTCACTGAAGCAGTTAATATGATTGCTCGAAGAGAGCAATTGCGCCTAAGATGGGGATCAACCCCTGTAACAACTGATTCTATGAAGGATCCTATTCCAGCTTCTCGACCTCCTGTCTCTATGGTCGAGCAACCAAGAAATTTTGTTGTTCCTTCTCCAAAGAAGGATGTCATGGATGAATTAATTAAAAGCATGCGGGATCTCCATCTTAATTTAACAGAAATTAATTCTAAAGTAGAAAGGCTTGATGTTAAAATAGAAGAAAGGGGTCGGTCATCCGCCCAAAGACCTACACGAGAAGGCTTTAAAAGACGCTGCATTTGGTGTGATAGCCTTCAACATGACAAGAGGGAGTGCGGAGCATTCCGTGAAGCCGAAGCACAAAAATTAGTCTTTTGGAAGGATGGCAAAATTCATGCAACCAAAACCGGGCTTTCTCTTGAGCCAAACTTTGGTAACGGTGGCATGAAGAAAAGATTGGAGGATTTGGCAACAAAAACAGCCTATGCAGCTGTTGATGCTGCAAACTATGGATTGCAAATTGAGCCAACTAATGAAATTGTTAAAGCATGTAAAACTAATACAAAATCTAAAGTGTGGACGCAGGCCTTGGAACGCATGGAATAAGGCAAGGCAACTAAGGATGATTTAACTACTGCCAGCCAATGTATTCGGGGAAGAACCGGATGGTCCTGCCTGTGGACTCATTTTCAGCTTTTGCCCGTCGGCTAGCTGAAATTAAAAATCAAGAAGCCATGATAGAAGAAAAGAGAAGAAGAGAAGAAGATATTGCCGGTCCTTCTTCTTCAGGACCGACTAAACGCATAACAAGAAGCAAACCAGACTAATAGAAGGCTGTTGAAAATCCGCCACCACCAGAATTTGACATGGGAGATGCCCCTCAAGCAAAGAAGACAGAAGGAAAAAGAAAAAGCAAACATCCCAGTTACAAGTTGCAGTCAGACATAGAGACCGCAACGGATCTTAAACGGATCCTAGAAGAAAGGATTCTTGGAAGTAGAATTGAATTTACATTAGGTGAAATTCTCGGTATTGCAAAACAAGGACTTCATGATGTAATAATTGATGTAATTAAACGAAAAAGACTATATGTTGGTGAGGAAACTGAAGAATCTATACATGCTTTTTTGCAAGCACTTCATGTGTATTTGCAGGATGAAGAAAAGCTGAAAACTCAAGGGATTCGATTGGAGGCAATCAAAGAATTGATTGCAACCATAGAAGCCAAAGATGAAGACATTTATGAAGCAGAAGCCGAAGAAGCCATAATGGTGGAAACTTCTCAATCTAAAGTGCAGCCTATGCAAAAGAAAGAGACTTTTCTTCACAACATGTAGGAAGAAAGTGAAACTCACTTTATTCCAAGTAGTCACTATTCCCATACCCATTGGGCAAGGGCGACTACTGAAACTGTTGTTAAAATTGGTGAAAAAGAAACTCCATGCATTGCCCTTATAGACCATGGTTCAGAAATTAATGTTATGTCAAGAAGTCTTTATGAGAATGGTGGATGGCCCATTGATGTGGACCCAGGGTGGCGCATGAAGGCAACCAATAACTCTTCTGGCGATCTTTATGCAGCATGTCCTTATGTACAAGTTACTATTGGTAATGTAAAAGATGAATTTCATTTCTTTGTTTAAGATTCTTGCAGTTATCCAATCATTCTTGGACAACCATTTATTTCTGAGTCTCGGTTAGAGACAAAGGCTCTTGATGATGGTTCATCATATGCTTGGATAAGAAGCAAGGATAATGATAAGGCTGTTCAATTCCTAATTGTATGTGTTAATCGTCATCGGAATAGGGATCGATTGAGAGATCATTCCGTTCCTCCTAATGCCCGAGAATTTAAGGGATTTCCCGAAATCCATCTTTGTACTATGGCAGTGCATCATGTCATAAAAAATTACCTCCATATATGAAGGAGGTAAGGTCTAAAGCTGATTTGCAGGTTTTTTCAGCCAATGGAGTGGGCTGTTATAAGCAATTTTCAGCCATGAACAGGGCTGAAAGAAAGCACTTGAGTTATATGGAGCACGAACTGAAGCAAATTGATGTTTTACCTAAAGATGAAGAAATTTCAGGTCTATTTTATGGGCTGAATTATAATGATACAATGGCTGAAATTTATATATCCGTTCATGCAGAAAATCAAGCAGAAAATCAGTCCATACATGTATGTACATTGGATATGTATGACATAATTTAAGAATTTGCAGATTATGAAGCCTTTGGACAGCCAAACAAAGATGAAGCAAGATGTAATATTTCTGCTGAAAATATTACGAGGCCGTGTAAAGTCTCGAGAAAATGACAATGACGACATTGTGGTCATGGATGGTGCGGTCTTTAAATAGTACACTCTCCACTGGCCAATCGAGACTTGACTAAGAAACCCGCATATCTTCATAAGAACCTCCTCTTGGGAGGAGGTCAAGAGATTAATGTCATAATTAGTGCAAAAAATTTTTATTTCCTTTCCCCAGCCAAAGCGTGGCTGAGGGAAGGGGATGACCGAAATGGAAAGGAGAGAGGTGGAAGGGAGGGGATAGCCACACAAGGCAATTACGTGGTAGGAAAGCCTTACCCCCCCTCTTCCTATAAAAACCCTCACTGATGCCATGAAGAAGGGAGGGAGGTGGAAAGGCCGATGGGAAAGAAATTGTCATGAAGAGGAGGATGCAGAGGGCCATGCTGCGTGATGAGAGAGGGGGGAAGAGTGTGATGTCGCCGTGTTGCGAAGGGGAAAGGCGCCGCTGATGCCGTGAGGAAATGGGGAGGTGGGAAGGCTGGAAGCTGCGTGGAGAAAGGAAAGAGAGGGTTGTGCTGCGTGGGAGGAGAGGGAAGCTGAGGACGTCGTGCGAGGCTACCGTCCAGTAGGAAGCCATTGCCAAGCTGCAGAAGGACCCGCCGCCAGTCGTGAAGGGCGGCCGGGCTGGGCTGACAGCCGCCACCATCTCCCTGACAAGTCCATCTCTTTTTTTTTTCCTCCATTCAAAGTCATCTCCCAATAGTTTAATCCTTAATCAATCCCCTTGGCCATGTGCTTTCTGGTGAAACAGAAGCTTCCTAAGCTTTGGAAGCTTCTTGAAAGAGACAAGGCCTAAGACCTTGTGCACATGGGGTCTATCCCGGGGGGTTTAAAGCCCTCCCTTAAAGCCCATTTTCCCATAGGCCTAATTTTTGCAACTTCATTCGCAAGAGGGTTTTTTTTTCGCTAATAGGTTCCAAAGGCCACAAGCCATCCGTAAACCCCAGTTTCCCCTAAAGAAGCTCATAAAGCTTCCTTTCCCACAAGCACCATTCGTAAGATCCTTTCCGAAAAACCCCTCGAAAAACTCCAAATTCCATACATCCAAATCCCATAAGCCCAAGTCTCACAAGCCCAACCTTTTAAAGATCCGAAGTTCCATGAAGGTAACTCCTGCGTACGAGGGAGAAGGGCAAGATCTTGAGGCTGCATACCAAGGCGAGTAAATTTATAGACCGCGAAGGCAAACCGGAAGCCAAAAATCACGCCTACAATGGGCCCTAAAAAGTCACAAAACGCGCTTGCGGGAGGATCTTCTCCTAGTATTTACGTGGATATTTCCCGGAGTCCACAAGTCCAGGTTTTATCTATTTGGATTCCACACAAAAGTATTGAATTAGTCACGATAACTTCATCGATTAGGAAGCACTCATGCATGTTCAAATTCAACTAGTCAAGTTAAATGCAATTGGAAAATGAATTGGCTATTTGAACATTTACTAGAATTAGCTCAAGATATGAAAAATGATCATTGGTACGTTCAATGGAATGAATGAAAAGAACATAAGGTGTCTATGCATTTTTAGGACCTTACCAGTAAGTTTCCTTTTGTGCATTCAAAAATGATGAGCCTAGGACAACTGTTGCCTCATTACAAGGTTGAAATTATTGAGGTACACCTTTTACTAGACATGGAAAGATTAATGGCATGTCACATTTTTAGATAAATCTTCTTGGTAATGATTCATTAAGGAAGTCGTTATCACCCGTAGGAAATAGCAAAGCATGGAAATAATTCTAAGGGCTGCATTAAATAGGTTAACTCTAACTTCAATTGGCATGAATCTCATTTAACTACGTGTAGTTAGGAAAGGATTGCATGTTGCACATTCATCATACGTAAGAACTTCATTCATCAGGAGATGTAGTTAGGGAAAGGTTTCATGGTTCATTAAGCATGAAATCTTAAAAAGCTTAGAAAAAGAATTGTGAGCATGATTTGTGAATGCAAGTCCTAGTTGGATCAATGGAAGTTATGCCGAAATTTAACATGCCTTTTGGCCTTAACAAGAAAAGTTAGGGATTGTGAATCTAGTCGTACGTAGAAGCAATGAATCATGTGCTTACGTAAATTGTGACAAAAATGCAACTAGTTTTCCCCTTTTAGATCAAGTAAACATCTCTAGGAATGGTTCGTCCTTATCGCAAGACAAGTAAACTCGAATACCTAAATCACTTAAACCGCAAAGTATTCACATAGGATGGCTAAACCGATACATAACCCAAGTGCTAACTAAGGTTTAGCACGTTAAGGACTTGACCTAGTTCCAAGCACTTGTTACCAACACAAACCCTTGAACCAAAGGTCCTACCCACATTCATGGAATGTAGGGACAATTGGATGCTCATGCATAAAACGATCTAAGGTTTCTACCCTAAGGATCACTCGTTCAAATGATGAAACTCGGATTGAGTTGGAATTCCTAGGACCGTGGTCGGCCTAGTGTAATTAGGAATGGGTTGGGTAAGAAGACACCCTAAACCCTGCTTCTCGTCTGGAGATAAGCCGTTCAATGGGTGAAATGATCTCATGGAATAGATGCGACACTTGTGCAATAAGTTGCAACGTCGCATAGACTTGTGATTAGTTCACAAGAGAGTTTTGCCATTTCTTGAAATGAGGTTGGCAAGTTCTTACGCAAGTTTAACTTGCAAGAGGATGAGTAGTCATCCTGTTATATCACATTTCTTGGGAAAATTTGCCAAGTAAAGGGAAGTTAGGTATTTGCTTGGAAGCAAATGATCAATCAATAAATTAAAGTGACATGGTCACTAGGATTTACTGTTAATAAAACCTAAGGTATTGGTTAAGTTGGGTTAACAGGGTATGGCCCTAACCCAAGGACAAAAGGGTGAACAAACAAACCCTTGGGGATCTTGCCAAGTCGCAATTGATCCCGGATCGAATGCTGGATGCATTCGGAGAGAAGGATTCACTCCTTGACAGTTGGCCAAATAAACGACAACCACTGGAATTGATTGTGCTTATGATAGTTTAGAAAGCACTGTTTGCATTGTTTGCTCAAAGAACTAAAGGATGAAATGATATCTAATGCTTCAGGTTGAAGGCCTGAAGGGAGAGGCAGCTTTAGTTACCCCCGACTGCCTGCCTGACCCTAACCAAGGGGGTTCTTGACTGCGCCGGGAACGTGGACCGAACCCACCGCAAGAGGTCTTTCCGTTGAGCTCTACTTGGAGCAGGAGGACGCTTGGGTGCCAGGGGGGGCTCTGGCCGTAAATCCCTCGCCTTCCGGGTCCTACACAAGAGGCTAACGTGACTCGGGATTGGATCTCGAGGCCCGCATACTAGTCTACGGGCAGAAGCTTGGAATAGTGATTCCTGGCGGATTACTGGATAGCCTTCGGGTGGATTATGGACAAGCCTACGGGCGGAACTCCTTGTATTTCAAAGATAAAATGATGAAATGATAATAAAGAATTTGTCTGATATTGTTTTTCTATGTCACGTGATAAGATTACGTGAAGGAACCAGTGCTTAACAGGGGTAATTAAAGAAGCTGATTGTTATATGTCAAATTAATGTGTTAGATAATTACATAACTAAAACAAACTGAGAAAAGTGTGGAGGATGGGCCATGGGTCCATCCTATGGTTGGGTGGTCCCGGTTAGCCGGGAACTTTTCTAAAAAATCTCGAAGAACAGCGGGAGGATCATCGAAAGCAATGACCTAGAATTATGTTTTACCCGATTTACGCTGTTTTAGGGGAATGGAATGGGACTATGCCTTATGGCAGAGAGGTTGAGTTTTGCATCCCTCTCGTTTCCCATTCTCCTTGAACCAAGTGTAGCGTGAATCCGCTTCGGATCTGGCGTTTCTGCGTAAAGTAGTTCGCTCGGGTCTGACGCTAGTTGCTGCTAGCTAATGACCAAACAGGAAAACCCAAATTCAGGTCGATCCTAAGTGGGAACGGCCAGGATGCTTCCGCTACGTGGCAGACGCGGGAAGACCTAGATCGCAAGTCCCGTAACATTCCATGGGAGTGCCGGGCGGAGCTTTCTAGACATCCTTTCCGATGGACTGCTAAGACGTGTCCGGGATGATTCTAGGGGACACGTTACACAAGAGTAGAAACAAAATATAAAACAACTGATAAGAAGGTCAAACCGGTAGCTACTCCTCTACCACCTGAAAGCGAAGGATTAGCAGAAAGGGTATCCAAACAACCAAGCCTTCGTAATCCTAAAGATATTGGTCATCAATTTACAGCTGAAAGTCTACAAAAGCTGAAAATTGGTGAAGACTCTTTTCTCTTGCCGGCTGAAAAACAAATTTTCATGCAGATGTTAAAGAACCATGGAAAAGCCTTTTCATTTCAGCCGCATGAAATCGGCTGTGTGGATCCAAGCATTGTGGCTCCAATGGTAATTTTTACGGTCCCACATGTGCCTTGGAATCTTAAACAAATTCCGGTTCCAAGGGCTCATTTGCCTAAGTTATTGGAACTTTTAAATGAAAATATAAAAATGTGAATATTGGAGCCATCTTCAGCTCCATATTCCAACCGATGGTTTATCGTACCTAAGAAGAATGGATCTTTACGATTCATTCAAGATTTGCAACCTATAATAAAGTCACTATTAGAAATGTTGGATCAGGACCAATTGTGGATGAGTTTGCTGAAGCTTTTGCAGGCAGGGCAATCTATTCTATGGGAGACTTATATTCAGGCTACGACCAATTTCAGCTTGCTTTGGAAAGCCGTGACATTACTACAATGAAGACACCTGTTGGCCTAGTCTGCACGTGCACTCTACCTCAAGGGGCTACGAATTCAGTAGCTCACATGATGAATGCCATGCATAAAGTATTGAGGGATTATATTCCTCAATTGACTCTTCCTTTCCTTGATGATGTTCCAATCAAAGGATGTGAAGTTCATGAGAAAAATGAAGAACTCAATGAACTTGGATGTCGAAAGTTTATTTTTGATCATATTAATGATTGTGCTCAAATCCTATCTAAATTAGAAGAAGTCTATCTTACTCTTTCAGGAGCTAAATCTGTTTTTGGAGTTGAAGAAGTCCTTGTGGTCGGTCATATGTGTGGACCATATGGCCGAAAGCCTTCTCCATCTAAAATAAATGCAATCAGCAAAATGCAAGAAGAATGTACTAATGTTTCAGAAGTGAGAAGATTTCTTGGTGCATGTGTCTTCTACCTTATTTGGATACCACGTTTTGCTCATGTTGCTGAAAGTCTTTATCAGCTCCTAAGAAAGGGCCAAAGGTTTATATGGACAAAAGAACACACTCAGGCTATTCGAAAACTGAAGAAAATGCTGACTTCAGCTCCCACTTTAAAGAGGGATAACTACTCTAATGGACAGCCCATGATACTCATAGTGGACACAAGTCCTATTGGAATAGGATGGGTAGTTGGTCAAGACGACCTTGAAGGCAACAGATATGTGATCCCCTTTAGAGCAAAGGTTCTTAATGAACGACAAAGAAGGTATACTCAAATTAAAAGAGAGCTTTGGGGAGTAGTAACTGCATTAAAATGTGACAGGGAGTACTTCATGGGCGCACATGTTATAGTTGAGACAGATTGCCTACCACTCTTGGGCATGATAGCCAACTGTTCCACTCTTAACATAGCCATGCTAAGATGGATAGCCTATATATATTAAATCCTTAAATCCAGATTTGAAACATATTGCAGGTAAAGATAATCCAATTGCTGACATGCTTTGACGTGCCAGATATATGGATGAAGAAGAAATGAAGGATGAAGAAGAATCAGAATTTATAAATAAAGCTGTTAATGCAGGCACAACAAAAATTACAGCAAGAACAACAGGTTCAGCTGATAATACAACTTTTACATCAGCAAGGATGGATGAATCAACTAAAGAAGGACAATGGACAGCTAGTAAACAGCATATTCCATGTTTTGTTATGGTTTGTTCACACTTTAAAGAAGAATATTATGCAGATGATTGGCTAAAAATTGGCCAAGTTTTGAGCACTATGACAAAGAAGGAAGAATGGACTCATGAAGAGTTCAAGAGAATTAAGAGAAAAGCCTATGGTTTCTTTCTTAAAGATGGCTACCTTTGGAGGCATGCAATAAAGAAAGGAAGAGCGCCTGTTCGTGTCTTAGGTGACAAAAAGACAAAAAGACAAGTCATGCAAGAATTCCATGAAAGCCTATTGGCTGGTCATAGAGGCATATGGGGTACTTTTGCCAAAATAAAAGAAAAATTTTGGTGGCAAAACATGTATAAAGACATTGAGCATTTTGTTGAGTCTTGTCATGATTGTCAAATGTATTCTATGGTAAAGCATAGAGATGGGCTTCAGCCTGCCTATCCTTTATCTATTCACTATAGATGGGTTATTGATTTAGTAACCATGCCTACAAGAATTTGAAACATGAGATATCTAGTACTTGCTAGAGAAGATCTCACAAATCAAGTGGAAGGAAAGGCCTTGACAACAAAGTCCACTCATGCTGTTTGTAGATTTTTACTTGAAGAAGTATTTTGCAGGTATGGATGTGTTGCTAAAGTAACTGCTGATAGAGGAGAATTGGATGCCGATGAAGCTCGCCATTTCTTTGCTCAATTGGGGATTAAGCTATCTCTTACTTCAGCCTACAACCCTGAAGGCAATGGCAAGAGTGAAAGAGGCCATCAACCAATTCTTAAAGCTTTAGCAAAATCATGCAAAGGAAAGTTGAGGGAATGGCCTAAAATGCTACCATTCACATTATGGGCTGATAGAACAACCCATAGTGCAGTAATAGGATATATGCCAGCTGAACTCATGTATGGACAGCCACCTATTATGCCTATTGAGGAATCCATTGTCACATGGAGTAACTTGCCTTGGGATGAAGGCATGAACAGGGAAGAATTGTTGTTTTTACGCATAAGGCAACTTGAAAGAATGCCAGAAGATGTCAAAATAGCCATTGAAAGGCCAAAAACAGCAAGATTAAAGAATAAGAAGAAGTTTGATAAGCACCATCAACTCCGACCAAGAGCTATTCAAGAGAATGACTAGGTTCTTGTTTATGATAGTAGCCTGGATAATCAATATAGTGCTCATAGGAAGTTAGCCAAGTGATGGTTTTGACCATATGTTGTAAAAGTAGTACATAATAATGCTACTTACTCTTTGGCTGAAATGGATGGGACTATGATCAAGATTCCAATAGCTGGGAAACGAATCAAACTCTTCAAACGAAGAGAATCTTCAAGTTATGAAATTGATGACTTAGAAATAAGTCCTCTACTTGAAGACATACAGGAAGAAAAAGACTTAGAGAATGAAGATGAAGAAGAAGAAGACCCTCCTTGACCTGTAATCTTATGAAATGGCACATATCGGAGGATGTGCAGGTTAGGAGGGGGTGAATGTCAAAGAGTTTACTGTCCATGATATAAATCATGGGATTCTTATGAACTCAGAAGAGTTTCACTGGGAATTATATGAGATATTTTTAGGTATTGTTATCCAATATCTACCTTAGTTATACAAGTTCTTTTGTATTTAGCAAATAATTTGCAGATATACCATGTACATTTATGAAAAATAAGTCTATGGGAACCTAAAACTTGGACATCTGGAAGTAATTGATAGTCTGCTAGATAAATCACATTAATTTAGGTACAAAAAGATGGACAAAATCCAAAAATGTTGCCAAAAACTGTCAAAAGTCCACTAGGTCCACATGGGACCAAAAGTAACTGAATTAGGTGACCAACAAGTGACCTATGCTGGTCAAAAAGTGACTAGGGTCGGAGCAGAGAGCAGCACGCGTTTTTCGACGCAAAATGCGGGCTGCTTTGCCTGAGGGAAATTGGGAGAAAGCTGGAGCTGAGATGCATGGAATGGAGCATGCAAACTGAAGATTAATAGGCCAACAACTGAAGATGTTAACTTGGTGAGAGCTCCACTTCTCTGCCTCTTTGGTCTGACAAAAATGCATGTTGAAACTGTCTATAAAAGAGGGGAATTATGAGAGAAGAGTATTCAGCCTGCTCTTATGCACGACTTCTCTCATCTTCTCTACCTTATTCTTGGTTCAATGAAGCCCGTCTTGTGCCCAAGTACTTGAGTGACTTTGGGGCAAGAAAAGGGTGAGGATATTGAAGACTTATGGAGTGTTATGGGCTGGAATAACCAGTCATAAACAGGGCAGCCCACTATTTTGATCCATTTTTATGAGCAAACATGGGTTTTTTATGGTTGTAATAGAGCAAAATGACCTCTTTTCTTCAGGACATTGTTCATAGATGATCAAGAGTGCTTCCTCTTGAGTTTATGTACTCATTTTGAATTTGTTTATGGGCTGGAATTTTCTGTTTCAAAATAGGGCTGAAGCTAAAATTATTCTTTTTCAATCCATTTCATGCATCTTTGGCCCAAATCTTGGATGTATTTGATTCTAGCATCAATATACTTGACCCAAAGGATTGAAATCCATCTTTGTACACGTAATACATGCCATTAGAGCTTGAATTTGACATTCATAAATGAATTGGAAATCTGAAAATATCCTTTATGAAATGATGAATGTATCCTAAAGTATTTGATGTATTCAAGTTAGCCTTAATCCTTCTGTTCACGTATGCTAAGTACAAAGTGAGAAGGCTTGAATTCCCCTTCCGTACCTAAATCATTTCTAAACCCCGAATCTTAAAACCCAATCCATTTTTTTTCCTTTCTGAATCTTGAATCCTAAACTCTTCTTTTGCACTAAAAGCCTCGGTGGTAGACCTTCAACTCTTAACGTGACGACAACGTAAAAGTAGCAATTCTTTTTTAATATGGGTAAATGAACTTTAAGTTAAAGAAAAACAAATACATCCTAGGCATACACAATTTCTTGCTCAATTTCAAGATTGTTTTGCTGATGATTTACCACTTGGACTACCACCTTCACGACGTGAAGATCACAAAATAGATTTAATTCCTAGAACACAACCACCATGTAAAGCACCATATAGACATAACCAAATTGAACAAAAACAAATTCAAAATCAAGTAGAAGAATTGCTTAACAGAGGATTAATTAGACCTAGTAGTTCTCCATTTGGTGCACCTGTCTTATTAGTAAAGAAGAAGAATAATACTTATCGCATGTGCATTGATTATTGTGCCCTAAATAAAATTACTATTAAGAATAGATATCCAATTCCTAGGGTAGATGATCTTATGGATAAATTGCAAGGATCTGCCATATTCAGTAAGATAGATCTTAAATCTGGTTATCATCAAGTAAGATTGGATAAATCTAATATATTCAAAACTGCATTTAGAACACAATTTAGACACTATGAGTTTCTACTAATGCCTTTCAGTCTAACTAATGCACCAGCTACATTTAGTCGCATGATGAATCACATATTTCTGAAATATCAACATTGTGTTATAGTATTCTTTGATGATATATTAGTATTCAGTAAAAATGAGAATGAGCATTATGAACATCTGTCTTTAGTTTTCAAGTTGTTAAAAGACAATCAATTGTATGCTAATCCAGAAAAGAGTGAATTCTTTCAAACAAAAATTGAATATCTAGGACATATTGTTTCATAAGAAGGTATTAAGGTTGACTCTAAAAAGATAAAAGCAATTTTAAATTGGCCCATACCCAAAAATGTGCATGAGTTACATTCTTTTCTAGGTCTTGCTATTTTTTACAGAAAGTTTGTGCAAAATTTCTCATTACTTGTATTACCTTTGACTAAACTTTTAAAGAAGGGTATTGCGTATAACTGGACTGACAATCAACAAAAATCCTTTGATTTATTGAAACATGCATTAACCCATGCTCCTGTATTACAACTACCTGATTTCAATAGACCATTCTTCTTAGTAGTTACTGATGCTAGTGGATCTGGAATAGGAGCCGTCCTTATGCAAGGTAACCATCCCATAGCCTACTCTAGCTGTAAATTTAAACCATCTGAACTTAAATATTCTACATATGATAAAGAATTGCTAGCTGTAGTACAAGCCTTACGTCAATGGAAACATTACTAAATGGGTTCTGAATTTATGATCAAAACTGACCAACAAAGCATTAGACATCTCCTTAGTTAACCCCAAATATCTGACCGACAATTCATAATATTTCTGTGATATCATTTGATTCCCTTATCCCTATGAAAGATACTTATCATCAGGATCTTACTTTTCAAGCTGATTGGAATAAATTAGTTGCAAATAATTGGATTCCTATTGATTCATTGTCTTACAATAATGGATTCATGTTTTATGAAAAAAGATTATGTGTGACTGTACCATTCCGATCATTTGTTTTGCATGAGATTCATTGTCCTCCATATCAAGGTCATAGAGGTATTATATCTACTTTGCGTACATTGGCTGAAGATTTTTATTGGCCACATATGGACACTGATGTATCTAACTTTGTATTTGAATGTTTAGTTTGTCAACGAGTTAAAAGACACCATGGTAAACAATATGGTTTACTAATGCCACTATCTATTCCATCACGACCATGGGAACAAATTTCAATGGATTTTATCACTGGTTTACCTAACACTAAAGCTAAGCATGATATGATTTCGACTGTTGTAGACAAGTTTAGTAAACAAGCATATTTCATTCCATGCAAGAAAACTCTAACTACATCTCAAGCTGCTCAATTGTTTTTGAAAACTGTGTTTACTAATCATGGTTTACCAAAAGTTATTATTTTTTATCGTGATTCTAGATTCTGTAATAATTTTTGGATTACTTTGTTTGCTAACTTAGGAACAAAGATTGATTTTTCATCTGCATTTCATCCTGAAACAAATGGTCAAACAGAAGCTACTAACAGTATTATTTTAGATCTTTTACGTGCTTATACTATTTTAAAACCACACACATGGGATACACATCTACATTTACTTTAGTTTGCATATAGCAATACACCACACACAGCTACAAAGAAAGCACCATTTAAAGTTATTTATGGATATAGATTGCCTACACCTGTTGCATCATTATCAAACAAAATTCAAACTGTTGATGATATTGCTAACATGCATGCTACTATTTTTGATGAAGTTAAAGATATGATTGCCAAAGCCCAGCAATCATATACAAAACAAGCAAATAAAAAAAGACAGGCTATGAATTTTAAAGTTGATGATTATGTTTGGTTACGAATAGAAAAACATAGATTACAAAGTGTAGATAAACACCCAGTTGTGAAATTAGCACCTAGATTCTATGGACCATTCAAGATTATACACAAAATCAATGACAATGCATTTAAACTAGAACTCCCACAACATTGGAAAATCCACAACACCTTTCATATTAGTTTATTACGACCCTTTAGAGGGCAATTACCTGTAGACCCTATCTATGAAAACCCATCTTTGCTAGATGAAGAGACTGAAATCCTTGAGCCTGTGAAACAATTATAGATACTGATTTTATGACCACTAGAACTGGCCGAAGATATTCTAGATATTTGGTCAAGTTTAAAAACCATCCTATTGAAGAGGCCCAATGGATGCACGCTAGAGATTTAAATGCTTTACCCACTCTGTTAGCTCCACGTTGAGCTAATAGCAATTGAGGACAATTGCTATCCCACCCCGGGGGTATGATGCCAGGAGGCATATTACACAGTGGATTCCGTGAGGTTTTACGGTGGATTCTGTAAGATATTATTACCGGGGCTCATACACAAAGTGGATTCTTTGTGCGAGAAGTCGATGGGGACGCCTATCCTTTTCGGGCGTTTTGTTAATTTTATGTGTACATGGGTGATTCCATAGTGGGTGATTCCGCAAAATACATATTTAATTAATAAACGTTTATGAGTTTAGAGTGCGCACTCATGATAAATTAAGGTTAGGATTGATTTCTAACCAATTTATTTATGTAGCTAAAGACAGCTAGGTATTCACTTTTTTCGGTTTAATTGTATTATTTTACTAACAATTGTGAATGCTTCAGTTGATGTGTAGAGATGGCAGCAGTGGCAGTGGAAAGCATTGGAGGATAGCATGTATTCAAGTTATCGTCAATATTTTGATAGGCGCATACCTTAGGCATGGTGCCTATATTTTGTTGCGCTTATTTATCAAGGTGCTTGATATTTATTTATTATTTTTGTATGTGCATGGGCGCATAACTTAGATATTTGTATTGGACATTGTATTTGGGTACGCCTAACTTCTTGGGCGCCCATTAGCTTTAATTCTATTTGGCACAAAAGCAAACTCAAAAGCTAAAGCGTGATATTTTGTAATTTGGGCTATTATTTGAGCTTGAAGATGATTAATATATGAAATACATGCTTTGTGGAGCGCTCACACAAGGCATGGGGGGAGATTGCGCCCAATTGGTCTCTTGTTCATGTCGTGCAAGCTTTCTACATTGATTTGTGTGCAAAAAGTAGAGTTCTTTTGTTCTTGGGAACCTTCTAACGCTCACTACGTGCGCATACGGCATCCGATCTATGCAGGAGATCTCCCTATGGATGTCTTGCCCTTGATGTGCCTTAAGTGTGGTCGCATGAAATAATACACGCAATTTCGTGAAAGTTGATCGTGGTAGGAATGTTTTGTGAGATGGAAGCGCTCCTTCAAGAAAAATAATCCTCAAGAGGAAACTTGAAAATCCAGCTTTTGGTTTTGATCACTTACACTATTCATTGCACTTGAGTTAGAGATGTGTCGACTCGTACATTTGACTTCAGAACATGTAATGTTACATAGATATACAAGTTAGTTTTCTTTAGATAGGGATTAACACTTTAATGACTTGTGATTGGAAAAGATCAATCTCTTTAATATTCTAACTTTTTAATGACTTGTGGTCAATAATTTCTTTAAGAATCACCAAATCTCTTTTCTTTGCTTGGGATTATGATAGTGTAAAATATAGAGATAATTCTTTGGTGTAGAGACACTTGCTTATAGGTAAGCCTTGAGGTTGAGATACAAAAAAAATTTCACAGGTATAGACTTGGCCTCACCAAATCAGTGAATAAGAAATATATCTTATACAGTCATTCTATAGAACTGAGAATTATGGTCCTTTGGCCAGTCTTCCATTTTGGAGTGTTTTGAAAATAGAGCTCCTACTACAAAACTTGAATCTTGTGTACCAGTGACAGCATGCATTTGTCTAGATAATGTGATCTTTGCACATGAAGGGGTTTCAATATCAATGTTTCTAGAGGTATCGAGGAGTGGAGACTCTCTTTGACAATTAGAGATCGATATGGAATGATAGCTATATCACTTGAAGTTGGATAAAGACTAGATAAGTAGAAATAAGGTACACTGGTTGAGATTCCAACAGGTTCGTTACTGTAGAAAGCCACATTCCCAAAAGGGATTCCATTTAGATAAACATATACAATGCTAATAACACCCCAGTAGTTATATTGGACATGTCAACATGTGTACTTCAGTAGAATTAATCTTCTTTGATCAAAGAAATTATAAGGAAGAAGACACCAATGGCGATGGCGATGGTGATTGTAGAGAAAATGTAGGGCAAGATATTGACCTTTGTCTCCATGTTCATGATTATGAGTGGTATAAAGCCATAGTGGGTTACTACTTTAGCCTTCTTCATAGCCCATCTTGATTGCCACTTAGTGGCTGCAACCTAGGATGGTAATCATGGCAAGCAGGGCAACCACACAAAAGACTGAGTCTTCTTCACCATCATCATTCTCTTCTCCCTTGTCACCATCGCTGTCGTCTTCTCCCTCGTCACCATCATCATGACTATAGGCTGGCAGGTAGGTAGGAATGTCTCCCCTATCATCATCGCTCCCCTTCATGTCCTTTTAAAATCATACACCACATGCTTCAATAGTGCCACCCTCAATTCAAAACGTTTTTGTTTGCAGTCATGCCAAAAAGCCATGAGTTTTTCCAATTAAGGCTTAAGTTTTTTTCAAAGCTCAAAGCGTTTGTTTTGGTTGATATCTTGATGACAGTGATTACGTCAAGAATCATGATGTCATGTCCTACAAAAATATAAAAATTGTAATGCCCTTGTGGAAAGGGAGGATACGACAAAAGGTGACGTTGGAATGGTGATCAAACAGTTCGATTAGCTAGAAGTAGGTCATGTTATAGCCACCAATTCTTCCAAAAACTATTCATCAATAGGAATTCTTTGACATAGTGTGATTCTTGTCTTTGATCTTTGCCTCTCAGACTCCAAACTTGATGATAATCGTCTTCAAATCTGCTTCTGAATGAGTGCTTTCAGTCGCACCATTAGCTAGAGAATGGGACCCTTTAAATGGTGTGATGAAGTGCCTGCAATCATTGTATCTAGAATCCACAAGGAGGTAAGGCATGGTGCACAATCCTTGGGGAGGAACACCTACCTCTCCTTGGAATGCTTGTAAATGGACAGTTGCTTGATTTTTTATTCCATCTCCTCCTTTGTTTTGGCTTGCATTTGGCTGTTTTCCTTCCTCTTTGCAACTTGCAATCCTTCTAACTTTATGTAAAATTGTTTTTTTCTTCTCAGCACATTCATCACACTTGAAACTAAAACTAGAACCATTTGATTTTTCAATCACACTAGCCTTTGCTTTAGCAGCCTTGGATCCTGCTGAAGCAATAGAAGCTACATTGTCTTCAGCTTTTAATTCTGTAGAACTATTAAGCTGAAAATTTGGATCTTTCATGGGCTTCAAGCTCTCCCCCTATGAAGGACCCAACTTTGAACCTAGCTCCATTGCTTTTGAAGCCTGAATCTCTTTTATAACTACATTACCAACCATACCACTATGTCAATATAACTTGTGTGATTGTGAGGATGCATGGCTACAACTTGTAAATTTGAAGTCGAATCTCAAAGTCATCTCCATACACTTAACCTATTCTATATGATCCAATAGTTATCCATTCTCTTCTTGGACAGAATTCTGTCAACTTCATAAAGGAGACGTAGATGCAATTGAAATAATCATTCAACCACACTTGACTTGTGTCATTATTGCAGCTCATAGTAATCCAAGTAAAGTAATCTAGAATATCTCTTCTCATCTCAGTGCCAGTGCTTTAAACATTATAAAAAACATCTATATCTCACACAAGAAATGCCATCACATTGGATTAAGCCATCCACTGTGTATTCCCACTTATTCATAATTCTCCATATGCCTTCTTCCATAAACTCCATTATGGAGTACACACCCTTGGAGTCTTCAAAACATATACATTCTCTTCATATGAATTTTTTTTTCATGGGATGTGCCCTAGTAAGAATATGCTATGGAACAGAACTTTGTGTCCATTCAATCATGATTTGAGAATTACACAATGACGGATCCACGGTATGCAACCAATCAAATGATGTACCACAAAAAAATTATGAATGCACTAAAGAAAATGTGCTTAGCCTATCTACATGTGCTCATGCATCATGCAAAATGTAAATTAAAAGACACACACAATAGAAAACAAATTCCTAATGATGCACACTAATGAGATCGAATTCCTAATGATGTAGACTAATGAGATCGAATTTGGTGCACAGATCGGATGCCGTAAGCGTGCATAGTGAGTGTCGAAAGGTCGCCAAGAACAAAAGAACTCTACTTTTTGTACAAAACTCAAGGTAGAAAGCATGCATGACATGAACAAGAGACCAATTGGGTGCAATCATCCCCCATGCCTTGTGTGAGCACTCCACAAAGCATGTATTTTATGTATTAATCATCTTCAAGCTCAAATAATAGCCCAAATTACAAAATAGCAGGCTTTTGGCTTTTGAGTTTGCTTTAGTGCTAAATAGAAATAAAGCTAATGGGCGGGCACCCAAGGAGTCAGGCATACCCAATACAATGTCCAAATACAAATATCATAATCGTGCATCCATGCGCATACAAAAATAATAAATAAATATCCAACGCCTTGATAAATAGGCGCGACAAAATATAGGTGCCATGCCTAAGGTATGCGCCCATCAAAATATAGGTGATAACTCGAATACACGCTATCCTCCAATGCTTTCCACCGCTACTACTGCTATCTCTACACATCAGCTGAAGCATTCACAATCGTTAGTAAAGTAATACAATTAAAGCGACAAAAGTGAATACCTAGCAGTCTTCAGCTACATAAATAAATCAATTGGTTAGAAATCAATCCTAACCTTAATTTATGACGAGTGCGCACTCTAAACTCATAAAAATTTATTAATTTAATATGTATTTTGTGGAATCACACGCTATGGAATCACTCATGTACACACTAAATTAACAAAACGCCCGAAAAGGTTAGGCGTCCCCATCGACTTCTCGCACAAAGAATCCACTTTGTGTATGAGCCCTGGTAATCAAAGTTTACGGAATCCACCATAAAACCTCACGGAATCCATCGTGGCACGGAATCCACTGTGAAATATGCCTCCTGGCATCATAGCCCCAGGGTGGGATAACAATTATCCTCAATTGCTATTAGCTCAATGTGGAGCTAATAGAGTGGGGAAAGCATTTAAGTCTCTAGCATGCATCCATTGGGCCTCTTCAACAGGATGGTTTTTAAACTTAACCAAATATCTAGAGTATCTACGGCCAGTTCTAGTGATCATAAAGTCAGTATCTATAATAGCTTCAGGTTCAAGGATTTCAGTCTCTTCATCTAGCAAAGGTGGGTTTTCATAAACATGGTATACAGGTAATTGGCCTCTAAAGGGTCGTAATAAACTAATATGAAAGGTGTTGTGAATTTTCCAATGTAGTGATAGTTCTAGTTTAAATGCATTGTCATTAATTTTGTGAATGATCTTAAATGGTCCATAAAATCTAGGTGCTAATTTCACAACTGGGTGTTTATCTACACTTTGTAATCTAAGTTTCTCTATTCTTAACCAAACATAGTCATCAACTTTGGAATTCATGGCCTGTCTTTTCTTATTGGATTGTTTTGTATATGATTGCTAGGCTTTGGCAATCATATCTTTAACTTCATAAAAAATAGTAGCGTGCATGTTAGCAATATCATCAGCACTCTGAATCTTGTTTGATAAAGATGTGACAGGTGTAGACAATCTATAATCATAAATCACTTCAAATGGTGCTTTCTTTGTAGCTGTGTGTGGAGTATTGTTATATACAAACTGAAGTAAATGTAAATGTGTATCCCATGTATGTGGTTTTGAAATAGTGTAAGCACATAAAAGATCTAAAATAGTACTGTTAGTAGCTTCTGTTTGACCATTTGTTTTAGGATGAAATACAGATGAAAAATCAATCTTTGTTCCTAAGTTAGCAAACAAAGTCATCCAAAAATTATTAGAGAATCTAGAATCACGATCAGAAATAATAACTTTTGGTAATCCATGATTAGTGAAAACAATTTTCAAAAACAATGGTGTTGCTTGAGATGCAGTTAAAGTTTTCTTACATGGAATGAAATATGCTTGTTTACTAAACCTGTCTACAACAATCCAAATCATATCATGCTTAGCTTTAGTGTTAGGTAAACCAGTAATAAAATCCATAGAAATCTGTTCCCAGGGTCATGATGGAATAGATAAAGGCATTAGTAAACCATACTGTTTACCATGATGTCTCTTAACTCTTTGACAAATTAAACATTCAGAAACAAAGTTAGATACATTAGTGTCCATATGTGGCCAATAAAAATCTTGAGTCAATGTACGTAAAGTAGATATAATACCTCTATGGCCTTGATATGGAGGACAATGAATCTCATTCAAAACAAAAGATCTAAATGGAACTATAACACATAATCTCTTTTCATAAAACATGAATCCATCATTGTAAGACAGTGAATCAATAGGAATCCAGTTATTTCTAACTAATTTATTCCAATCAGCTTGAAAAGTAATGTCCTGATGATAAGTATCTTTCATTGGGATAAGAGAATCAAATGATATGACAGAGATATTATGAATGGTCGGTCTTCTACTTAAAGCATCGGCTACTACATTCGCTTTACCTAGTTGATATTGTATAAGGGGATGAAAACTCTGAATGAAAGCTGCCCATTTGATATATCGGTCAGATATTTGGGGTTGACTAAGGAGATGTCTAATGCTTTGTTGGTCAGTCTTAATCATAAACTCAGAACCCATTAAGTAATGTTTCCATTGATGTAAGGCTTGTACTACAGCTAACAATTCTTATCATAAGTAGAATATTTAAGTCCAGATGGTTTCAGTTTACAGCTAGAATATGCTATGGGATGATTATCTTGCATAAGTACAGCTCCTATTCCAGATCCGCTAGCATTAGTAACTACTAAAAAGAATGGTCTATTGAAATCAGGTAGTTGTAATACAGGAGCACGGGTTAATGCATGTTTCAATAAATCAAAAGATTTTTATTGATTATCAGACCAATGATAAACAATACCTTTCTTTAAAAGTTTAGTCAAAGGTAAAGCAAGTAATGAAAAATTTCGCACAAACTTCTTGTAGAAACTAGCAAGACTTAGAAAAGAATGTAACTCATGCACATTTTTGGGTATGGGCCAATTCAATATTGCTTCTATCTTCTTAGGGTTAACCTTAATACCTTCTGATGACACAATATGACCTAGATATTTAATTTCTATTTGAAAGAACTCACTCTTTTCTGGATTAGCATACAATTGATTATCTTTCAACAACTTGAAAACTAAAGACAGATGTTCATAATGCTCTTTCTCCTTTTTACTGAATACTAAGATATCATCAAAGAATACTATAACACAATGCTGATATTTCAAAAATATGTGATTCATCATTCGGCTAAATTTAGCAGGTGCATTAGTCAATCCAAAAGGCATCACTAGAAATTCATAATGTCCAAATTGTGTTCTAAATGTAGTTTTGAATAAATCAGATTTATCTAATCTCACTTGATGATAACCAGATTTAAGATCTATCTTACTGAATATGGTAGAACCTTGTAGTTTATCCATAAGATCATTTACCCTAGGAATTGGATATCTATTCTTAACAATAATCTTATTTAGGGCACAATAATCTATGCACATGCGATAAGTATTATTATTCTTCTTTACCAATAAAACAGGTGCTCCAAATGGAGAACTACTAGGTCTAATTAATCCTCTGTTTAATAATTTTTCTTCTTGATTTTGAATTTCTTTCTGTTCAATCTAGTTATGCCTATATGATCTTTACATGGTGGCTGTGTACCAAGAATTAAATCTATTTTGTGATCTTCAGAACGTGAAGGAGGTAGTCCAGGTGGTAAATCGTCAGCAAAGCAATCTTTAAATTGTGCAAGGAATTCTGTATGCCTAGGATGCATATGTTTTTCTTTAGCTTGAAGTTCATTCACCCAAATTAAATAAGATTTACTACTTTTACGTAATTCACGTTTAGCTTGAGTATGAGTAAGCAGTGGAAAATTATTAGATGTGTGCATACCATTCAATGTAATTTCTTTTCCTTGAAAATGAATTTTAATTGAATGCGTGGAATAATCTATGTCAGGGTTATACTGATGACGCCAAGGCATACCTAGGATAATATCACTGGACTGTAAAGGTACAACTAGAAAATTCATTCGTTCAGTGTATTCACCAATTTTAATTTCTAAGTCATGCACCTCTTGTGTTCCATTATACCTTGTACCTAAGAATGCTGCTTTAATGCGATAGTGCATAGAAACAGTTTGTAATTTCAATTCTTTTTCTAACTTTGCAGAAATAAAATCATGTGTACTACCATCATCATGAAAAATAATCTTTTCTTTTCCATGCACTAAACATTTCATTGTCAACAAAGAATGTGGAGTTACCATACCTGGCAAAGTATCTGAAGGAATAGCAATGTCGTCCTCATCTTCCGTAAAGTCATGCATTTCTTCATGTTCTTCATCTTCCATTGCTCCAAGATAATTGATATGGAAAGGTGGCTTCTTTGATTGGCAATTGGCTGCTAGATGTCCAGGTTGATGGCATTTGTAACAGACTATAGGTTTGGCTTTAAATACATTGTTGGCAATGGCAGGAAGTCTAGGAATATTAGGATTTCGCTGTGAGGATGGCTTAGGGTTTTAATTGGTATTTGATGGCAAAGCAAGTGGTTTTGTCCAAGACTTATGGAAAGATGATGAAGGAAAACGACTTTGATTGAATCTTCTAAAATTTGAATTGAATTGCTTAGAACCATAGTTACCATTTGCTTGAAATTGTTGTGGACATTTGTCTCTTCCTCGAATCTTGTTTTCAGTGTCATGAGCCAAAGAAATTGCATCTTCAAGGGTTGTAGGCTTAAACATATAGGCTTCAGCGTAGTAATGCCCAAGTAAGCTAGACATAAATTTGTGTTTGTGAGTCGCTTTAGGTACGTCTTCAAGCATTCTAAGTTGCAATAGGGCATTCCAAAAACGTTCGATGTACTAAGAAATAGGCTCACGATCTCTTTACTGTAGAAGATCCTGTTGCTTTATGGCTTTTTTCATGGAATTGAGGAGGAATGAAATTCTGAAAAAACTTCTTTTTGAAACTCTCCCAGGTAGTGGGACAATCAATACTCTTGCAAACCACAGTCCACCAAAGAGAGGCTCGATCGACTAAATGATTAGTGACACATTTAATTTTGTCTTTTTTAGCGTATGTCTCTTCATGAAAGTAATCATCAAACTGACTGATGAATGCAAGGATAGTCTTTCCATCTCGAGTTCCATTGAAAGTACGGAATTTGAAATTTCTTTTACTTATCTTTGTTTCTTTGCGTATGGATTGAGCTTCGAGTGTTGGATCAATGGTACATCAAATAAGATCTTCGAGTTATGGTCCATCTTTATTGGTGGTAGATCGTTGCAAATTGGCCAATTGAACTTGCAAAGCTTGTCGGCTCTTCGTTCTTCATCAAGCTGCACCATAATTAAATCCAATTTTTGTTCCATTGTAGGTTCAAGAAGATCGCCTTCAGCCATTAAATCATCCATATTTTGTTCCATCATCCTGTAAAAATCCAAAAGAACTCACACTCTCAAAATCCAATTAGCGGGATGAGCGTAGCTCAAAATCAGGAATATAAGGCTTATATATTTTTGTTGGGCTTTCACGGTCTTCGTCTTTTGCGGTTGCGTTATTTGTAGTCTTCGTAAAAACTGCATATGACCTTTTGCGTATGCTGAAACTGGTTCAGCAAGTCTGCGTGTGGGAATAGAGTCTTCGAGGGAACAATTTTGTAGTTCTGTGCTTCTGCGCAAGAACAATCCTTATAGGAGTTATTGAGGTAAGTCAGTTTTGATCTCTGTGGACTTGCAGGACTTGCAAAGTAGGTAAATTTGAACTTGCAGAACTTGCAGACTTTGAAGACTTGCAGAACTTAGGAGTTACCTAGTAGTTTAAGGCTTTATGAAGCCTATGTGATTTTCAAGTAATGAAGTATGTTGGCGACGGATTTGAACACGACGATGGTATACTAACGCCGCCCGATGACGAATTTGTGGGGTTAAGCTTCTTAAAGCTTAACACTAAACTTTCTAACCTTTAATTTTTAGCTTTTAAGCTTTTTGAAAGGTATGGAGCTTATCTGTGTTGACTATGGAAAAATGGCTTGGAAGGAGAGATGTAGGAGTGGTCCTCCACTTCCTCAGGCCGGGGTTTCGCGATCGGAGGCTGTATACAGAGGTTCTTGACCGCCAGGAATCCACCCGTATCGACCGTTCGTGATGAAACTGACTGTAGAGCTCGATCGTTCCACGAGCTCTGCCTTCGCACAAGATGGGTAGCGATTGGAAGCTCTCGATCTCAGCTTCGTTCTGATACCATCGGTGCACAGATCAGATGCCGTATGCGCACGTAGTGAGTGCCGGAAGGTCTCCAAGAACAAAAGAACTCTACTTTTTGCACAAAACTCAAGGTAGAAAGCATGCACGACATGAACAAGAGACCAATTGGGTGCAATCCTCCCCCATGCCTTGTGTGAGCGCTCCATTAAGCATGTATTTTATGTATTAATCATCTTCAAGCTCAAATAATAGCCCAAATTACAAAATAGCACGCTTTTGGCTTTTGAGTTTGCTTTAGTGCTAAATAGAAATAAAGCTAATGGGCGGGTGCCCAAGGAGTCAGGCATACCCAATACAATGTCCAAATACAAATATCATAATCGTGCGCCCATGCACATACAGAAATAATAAATAAATACCCAACGCCTTGATAAATAGGCGCGAAAAAATATAGGCGCAATGCCTAAGGTATGCGCCCATCAAAATATAGGTGATAACTCAAATACACGCTATCCTCCAATGCTTTCCACCGCCACTGCTGCTATCTCTATACATCAACTGAAGCATTCACAATCCTTAGTAAAATAATACAATTAAACTAACAAAAGTGAATACCTAGCAGTCTTCAGCTATATAAATAAATCAATTGGTTAGAAATCAATCTTAACCTTAATTTATCACGAGTGCGCACTCTAAACTCATAAATATTTATTAATTTATTATGTATTTTGCGGAATCACCCGCTATGGAATCACCCATGTACACACTAAATTAACGAAACGCCCAAAAAGGATAGGTGTCCCCATTGAATTCTCGCACAAAGAATCCACTTTGTGTATGAGCCCCGATAATCAAAGTTTACGAAATCCATCGTAAAACCTCACGGAATCCACCGTGAAATATGCCTCCTAACATCAGAATTCTTGGCAATAAACTCTGCCCTTAAGTTCGCAATGTTGGAGCGCAATGTAATGATATTCACCCCCTCCAAACCTGCACATGCTCTAGATAGGCTACAGCTACATGTCCTCATTAGCACCAAGCTTGATGGTCAATGCTATCTTCTCAACTTTTGAATCCACAACGGCACCAGCATACCTACGCATCATGGCCACCACTCGATGCATGTATAATTTTGATGTCTTGATTGATGAGAGATCTAATTGTAATGTCCTGACTCATGCGCATTGGACCCTCATTGGTCAGCCACAACTACAGCCCACCAACTCTAAACCTAGCCCATTCAGGGGGCAAGTCATATGCACTCGTAGGAAAATGCAAGATCATAGTCTCTATCGGGTTTGAGAGAGCCTATCTGCCGTCATCTTCTACGTATTGCCAAATACAAAGGGTGCATGTCAAGAATTGTTATTAGGATGCACATTTAAGAAACAAGCATAGTGCACCGTAGATTATGATATGCACCGTATTCACCTAGCCATTGGAAACATTCGAATCGTGACAGCTTTCGATAAGGGCAGGGAGGCTCCCCCCAAGCCCATCATGCCACCGATAGAACTACCTAGGACCAAGCCTAGGGAGGAGGGTCGTAAGCCACCACAACCCACCCAGACTACAAAATTACCACCAACTAAGGCCACCCCCAAAGTCTCGGAGCCCACACTTAAATGGGTGCCAAAGCACCAAAAATGACCTTCCCATAGCCAAAAAACATAGCCCCACACAACTCACAACCATCATTCAAACCCTAAACAATCGACCCCATGCTATCAACATAGGCACAAAGTCAAGCCGCAGTGGATCACCAAAGATCTGTTACAAGCTCAAGGATACTACAAAGGAAACACCTAGATATGTGTGCCTAAGAACAAACATGCTAAAAGCATGGTCCAACCATGCCCATCACGTTGTCATGATGTTATGTGGACACAGTGCGAAAAAGCATGGAATGCATCATCATGAGACTTCTTTATTGATCTAGAGAGTCAATGTGATCTGAGTCATTAGTACTAGTGTGAGTTGCATGGGTTATCCAAAAATACTAGATTTTTGGATAATTTTAGCCTACTTTTTATATTATTTATTGTAAAAATCCGAAAAAGTTAGAAAAGCTTCCAGATTTGAATGGCATGCAAAAAGCAAGTTGCTTTTTTAGTCAATTATGGGATTTTCATAAGAAGGACAGATTGACGAAATGGCACACGTCGTGATTGTTATAAACAGGCTGAAAATTATAGTTTGAACTGAAAGGAGTGATCTGGGGGATCCGTGACTAGGTGTCCTAGTGTCCTAGAGTTTTACTCTCCTTTCGGAGCCAACAGAGCCATCAAACTTGGGTTCGGAGTAGTAGAGAAGGAGCTGTAATTTTGATACACATTTTGTTCTACGAAGAAGCTCTAGGAGATCTAATGCCTGGAGATTGCTTCTGAGTAGTGCAAGGATTCTAGGTTCTTTCAATACATATTGATTCAATTCATTGTGCTTTGTCTTTGTCGTGTTTACCACTTGTGTATTCTTTTTCCTTTCTTCCATCTCGTATCTCTACTTCCTTCTGCATATGATCCCCGATGGATTCGACCTTTTGATAAAAACCCCTCCAACATTGGTGAACCTGATGTGAAAGGTTTTCAGAATAAGGAAAGACAAGATGGGAGAACCTTCAAACACAATCTCCAGTGATGTTTTGCAACAGTTGGTGCAAAATATGAATATGCTTATGCAGGTACAACAACAATCGCAGGTGATGCAAGCTTCAACTCAAACAGAAAGTATTATAATGAATGCTTTGCAAGGAGTTGAGTGTGAGGTAAAGTTATTCAATGGCAATAATGTATCTACATATGTACATACCTATGCTCAAAAGATGGAATTCTTTGGGGTGACTCAATGTGCATGGAGCCGGTATTTTATACATACTACTATTCATGAACTGAAAGCATGAATTACTGAATTATACTTGCAAGATGCTGACTAGGTAGCCTTCAAGAAGACACTCAGGGAAGAATTTTATATTGAGAACATCAGTTTGATTACGTGCAAGTCTTTTCACGAGTGGGTTTTACAACCCAATAAGGATCTTGTGGCTACAAAATTGTTAAGAGAATTTGAAAATCGATTTGAGGAGTTGGATCTTGTAGAACAGCAAGCTCTTGCAAGACAAAAAATTGAATTGTTTCTACAGGACAGCTGATCTTGAGCTTCAAGAGAAGCTTGATGATTTGCTAGAGGATCAGACTACAGAGAAAGGTTTGCTGGATGATTTGCTTGAGCTTCAGGAGAAGCTTGATGATTTGCTGGAGGATCAAACTACAGAGACAGGTTTGAAAATAGAGTGGAGACATGCCAAGGAAACTGTTACTGCACTTATGAAGAAGCACAGAATAAGAGAAAGACTGCACATCTCTAGCTTGCCCACTGTTATGGGTAAGACAATTGATATATCCAGTAAGCCACCTACTTCTGTAGCTAATCCTATGGTTGTATCTGCTATTGTTACCTCTGTTAGGGAAGATGTCTTAGATGAATTGGTCAAAGGCATGCGGGATCTTCAAATGAAGGTTGCGAAATTGGATGAAAAAGGAGAAGAGGAAAGGGAACAGGTAGTAGCCCCTAAGCCAGGAAAAATATGTATGTGGTGTGACAGTTTGCAGCATGAGAGAGGATTGTGCTACCTATCATGAGGCCTTCGCATGACAGCTCATCTTTTGGAAAGATGGCAAGATCCATGCACAAGAAACTGGATTGCCTCTTGTTTTGAATTTTGGAAAGGGAGATATGCAGAAGTTGTTGGAAGACTTGGCTGTCCGAAATGCTTATGTGGTGGTACATGCTTCTACTTTTGGTCTACAATTGGATAGAATGCATGACCAAGTGATGGTTGGTCCAAAGGCTGAAATATGGACACATGCTTTACATGTAGCTAAAAAGAGAAAGGTCAGTGATAGTGAAATGTCTCATGCAGGACAAGACATTCGTGGCATAACTGGTTGGGAATCACCGGTAGATGCATATTCAGTGTATGCATATTTAGCAAAGGTACAAAACACAGATGTACTTGTGGATGAAAAACGAAAAAGAGATGAAGATATTGCAAGGATATCTAAAAGAATGACAAGAAGAAGTGTGGATTAGCCTAAATCTACAAATCAGTCACCTCTCGAGCATGTTATGGAAGAGGTTAGTCAGGAGCAAAAACAAGATAACAAACAAGAGGGCAAAAAGAAGGGCAAGCAGCCAGGATATAAGTTGCAGTCTGACATTGAGACAACCACAGATCTTAAGAAGGTTCTAGAAGAATGGATCCTAAATAGTCGGGTGGAATTCACATTGGGAGAGGTGCTTGGCATTGCCAAGCGAGAATTTCATGATGAGATCATTGACATACTTAAGAGGAAGCGTCAATTTCTTGGTGATACCACTAGTGCATTGCTGCAATTTGAGGAGGAAATTGGTTTGTTGGGTATTCGGGCTGAATATGAGCATGAAGTAAGTATAGGATTGTCTATGCAGGATGCTACTAATCAGTAGACAACATGTGAAAAAGAGAAGAAAGTGGTTGAAAATGCATTGTCTTGTAGCAATATGCATGGTGGTGTAAGACAAAGGCAACAATATGGGAAAGAGACTCTAGGATTTATTCCTTGAAGTCACTAGACAAGAAATCATTAGGCTAGGGCTACCATTGAAACGGTAGTGAAAATAGGAGAACGTGAAACTCTTCGTATTGCTTTACTTGACCACGGATCTGAGATAAATGTCATTGAGTGTGGATTGTATGAAAATGGTGCATGGCCTATAGACACTGATCATGGTTGGCATATGAGGGCTGTAAATAATTCTTCGGGAGAGCTTTATGCTACATGTCCTAATGTGAAAGTGATGATTGGTGATGTACAAGAAGAGCAACACTTCTTTTTGCAAGATAATTCCTCATACGCAGTGATTTTGGGACAGCCCTATATTATAGGAGTGCATATGGAAACAAAGGTGCTTGATGATGGTTATACTTATGCAAGAGTCAGAAGCAAGGATAAGAGGAAAGCAATCCAATTTCTTATTGTTTTTGTTAATCATCCTAGAAATCGGGATATGACTCGAGAGTCTCCTTTGGCTCCAAATGCAAGGTAATTCAAAGACCTGGATTTTCATTAAGCCTTGCTATAATGTGGGGCTACATTAGTGTTGTTTAAAGGATGTACTCGCCTCTTGATGGAATGAAGCATGTATTTACTACTGGTTATTCTCAATTTACAGCTAACAGTTCATGTTGGTTTAAGCTTATGGAAGCTATGTGCAAGGCTGAACGTATATCTATGAAACGGGCTACTAAGGAACTGAAAGCATTGGGATTGTTAGCTGAAAATGAAGGCATTTCAGGCATCTTTTATAGGCTGGATATTAATGACACTATGGCTAAAATTTCAGCAACTATACATGTAGAAAATGAGGCTGAAAACAAAGTGTTATCAGGATGTTCTTTGGCTATGTATGATGTTATAACATTGTTTGCTTAGTAGGAAGAATTACAATGGGCTGAAGCACTTGTGAAGACAAAGTATAAGACAGTTGACAAAAAGGTGAAACCAATTGCTTTGCCACCTTCACCAGAGAGTGAGGGTTTGTATGAAAAAGTGTCAAGGCAGCCAAGCTTGCGAGATCCTAAAGATATAGGTAATCATTTTACATCTGAAACATTACACGAATTGAAAGTTGGTGTAGAAGGGTTTCTTTTGCCCATTGAGAGAGACTGTTTTATGCGGATGTTGGCAAGACATGAAAAGGCATTTGCATTTCAGCCAAGTGAAATAGGTTGTGTGGATTCAAATTTTTTCTCTCCTATGGTCATATTTACTGTGCCACATATACCATGGAACTTGAGGCCTATTCCAATGCCTAAAGCTTACTTGCCAAAGCTGATGGATTTAGTAAATGAAAAGATTCTCATGAAGATCTTGGAGCCTTCTTTAGCCCCGTACTCAAATCGTTGGTTTATTGTGCCCAAAAAGAATGGGGCTTAGAGATTTATTCAAGACATGCAACCAGTCAATAAAGTGACCATAAGAAATGTGGATGCAAGTCCTGTGGTTGATGAATTTGTAGAGGCTTTTGCAGGCAAAGTGATCTATTCTTTGGGTGATCTTTACTCCATAGGGTACAATAAACTCAATGGCAAACATGACAAATGCTATGAATAGGGTACTCAAGGATTTTATACCACAATTGACTATGCCCTTCTTGGATGATATTCCAATAAAAGGGTGTGCAATGGATGAAAAGAATGAAGAGATGGATACTCATGGGTGTAGACACTTTGTTGCAGACCATATTGTGGATTGTGAGAGGATTTTGACATGTCTAGGAGAGGTGCATTTAACTCTTTCTAGACAGAAGTTTGTCTTTGGAGTTGAAGAGGTTTTGATTGTTGGGCATATGTGTGGGCCTTATGGGTGAAGACCATCACTAGCAAAAATAGATGGGATTGATAGAATACAAGATGTATGCATGAATGTATCATAGGTGCGTAGATTCTTGGGTGCATGTGTGTTCTATTTGATATGGATTCCTCACTTTGCACATGTAGCCAATGCTCTATATCAGCTTCTAAGGAAAGGTCAGAAATTTCATTGGGAAAGGAAGCATCAGAAAGCAATGAAGAAATTGAAGCACCTCTTTAAATCTACTCCTACATTGAGAAAGGCTAACTATTCACATGGAAAACCTATTATTATTACTGTTGATAGAAGCCCAATCGGGATTGGATGGGCAATTGGGCAAGATGATGAGGAAGGGAAAAGATATGCAATACACTTTGGTGCTAAAGTATTGGATAAATGACAGAGAAGGTATCCACAAGTTCAAAGTGAATTATGGGGAACTGTGGAAACCCTTAAATGTGATAAGGAGTATTTTATGGGTTCTTATGTGGTCATTGAGACTGATTGTTTGCCGGCATTGGGTATGATTACTAGTTGTGCTACCCTGGTCATTGCTATGCTCCGATGGATTGCATACATCAAATCTTTGAACCTTGAATTTCAGCATATTGCAAGAAGAGATAACCCAGTGGCAGACATGTTATCTCGAACACGCTATGAGAATGAAGATGAGATGATGGATGAGGAGGAAGAAGATGACTTTCTTATGGCTAAAAATGATGTGGTAAGAGTGAATTTAGCAATGCAAGGTATTGCTACAACATTAACAAAAGCTTGGACAACAAAGATAAGACACTTTAGATGTTTTGCATCTTGTGTAGAAGTGTTTCTGGGAGATAAATATGCAGGGGAGTGGCTGAGAATTGATCAATACCTCAGTACATTAACAAAGAGAGATGAATGGTCAGATGAGGAGTTTAAGAAGATCAAGAGAAAAGCCTATGGGTTTTTCTTAAAAGATGGATACTTATGGAAACATGCTAAAAAGAAACAGGATATGCCATTGCAAGTTTTGGGTGACAGAGCTTCACAAGTAAATGTTATGCAAGAATTTCATGAAAGCTTTATAAACATATTTTCTTAGAAAAGTGTTGTCAATGACATTGCTTTTGGTACTGCCTAACCATACTTTTACCGTTAGTGCCTATACACTTGTAGTATAGGTCATAGTTGTCCATTATTTTCATGTTTATTCTTTATTCTTTACTATGAAATAATAAAGGGAAGGTAGGTTACACATTGTGACTATGGTGCACAGATCGGATGCCGTAAGTGCGCATAGTGAGCGTCGGAAGGTCCCCAAGAACAAAAGAACTCTACTTTTTACACAAAACTTAAGGTAGAAAGCATGCACGACATGAACAAGAGACCAATTGGGTGCAATCTCCCCCCCATGCCTTGTGTGAGCACTCCACAAAGCATGTATTTTATGTATTAATCATCTTCAACCTCAAAGCTTTTGTCTTTTGAGTTTTCTTTAATGCCAAATAGAAATAAAGCTAATGGGCGGGCGCCTAAGGAGTCAGGCATATCCAATAAAATGTCCAAATACAAATATCATAATCGTGTGCCCATGCGCATACAAAAATAATAAAGAAATATCCAACGCCTTAATAAATAGGCGCGACAAAATATAGGCACCATGCCTAAGGTATGCGCCCATCAAAATATAGATGATAACTCGAATACATGCTATCCTCCAATGCTTTCACCGCCATTGCTGCTATCTCTACACATCAACTAAAGCATTTACAATCCTTAGTAAAATAATACAATTAAACCGACAAAAGTGAATACCTAGCAGTCTTCAGCTACATAAATAAATCAATTGGTTAGATATCAATCCTAGCCTTAATTTATCACGAGTGCACACTCTAAACTCATAATCGTTTATTAATTCAATATGTATTTTGCAGAATTACCCGCTATGGAATCACCCATGTACACACTAAATTAACAAAACGCCAGAAAAGGATAGGCATCCCCATCGACTTCTTGCACAAAGAATCCACTTTGTGTATGAGCCCTGGTAATCAAAGTTTACGGAATCCACCGTAAAACCTCATGGAATCCACTGTGGCACAGAATCCACTGTGAAATATGCCTCCTAGCACATTAGACTATTAGAGTTTCAATGTATAGGTCTTGCTTTCTTGAGTTTAAACCTCCATAGCCATTGTTCTCTTACATTTGCTTGTGCTTCTCTCTAACTCTTGCCTACTCAAGCTTTCACTAATGTATTCTTTTTGAGACAAAGAGCATTCTTTTAGCTCTATTCCGCATAATATGGCATGCCAAAGAGGTTTCTAGGGTATTTTTGCAAAGATCAAAGAAAGATATTGGTGGCAGGGTATGTATAAGGATTTTTCTCACTTTGTGAAAACATGTACGCCATGTCAAATGTATTCATTTGTGAGACATCGGGATGGATTGTAGCCCACATATCCATTGTTTCTTCATTTTAAGTGGGCGGTGGATTTGGTCACAATGCCTATAGGTCTTTGGAAAATGAGGTATCTTGTGCTTGCTCATGAAGACTTGACTAATCAAGTGCAAGGGAGAGCTTTACGTACTAAGACAACAAATGGTGTGTGTACTTTTCTCTTAGAAGAGATCTTTTGTAGGTATGGCTGTGTGGAAAAAATTATTGTAGATAGGGGTGAGCTGGATGCAAATGAAGCTCATGATTTCTTTGCACGGTTGGGGATAAAGCTTGCTTTAACTTCAGCCCCTATAACCCTGAAGGAAATGGAAAAAGTGAAAGAGGTCATCCACCTATTGTGAAGGCATTGGCAAAAGCATGTGGAGAGAAGGTAAAAGAGTGGCCAGGATTGCTCCCTTATGCTTTGTGGGCTAACAGAACAACTCATAGTGTTGTTACAAGATATATTCCTGCAGAATTGATGTATGGTCAAAAACCTATCATGCCGATAGAAGAGATGATAGTCACATGGAGTGTGTTACCTTGGGAAGAGGAATTGAATCGAGAGGAGTTGTTGGCCTTGCACATTAGAAAGTTGAAAAGAAAGTCAGAAGACATAGAGGCAACAATTGCAAAGTTAAGGGTAGCAAGGATACATAGCAAGTAATGGTTTGACAAAAGACATAGACTAAGAACAAGAACCATACAAGATGGGGATTGGGTATTGGTTTATGATAGCAGTTTAGACAATCAACATAGTGCCATGCGTAAAGTTTGCAAAAGATGGTTTGGATCCTATGTGGTAAGACATGTGTTTGATAATGTTGCTTATGCATTAAATGAACTAGATGGGACAACCATAAAACTTTCGGTAGCAGCGAAAAGAATCAAATTATTCAAGAGGTGGGAATCTACTGCCTATGAGTTGCCAGAATTGGAAGAAAATGGTGGCCATGACATAGGGGCTAGCCAGGAAGATATGGAAGATAAAGAAGGAAAAGATTATAGAGGATGAGGAGGACTCAAGATCCAGTGAAAACTAGGATTTTGATACATATCAGAGGATGAGTAGGTTCAGAGGGGGTAGATGTCGTGATGCTATGCAGACACAATGTGAAAAAGCATAGAATGCATCATCATCTGACTTCTTTATTAATCTAGAGAGTCAATGTGATCCGAGTCATTAGTACTAGTGTGAGTTGCATGGATTATCCAAAAATACTAGATTTTTGAATAATTTTAGCCTACCTTTTATATTATTTATTGTAAAAACCCAAAAAAGTTAGAAAAGCTTCCAGATTAGGGTGGCATGCAAAAAGCAAGTTGCTTTTTCAGTCGGTTATGGTATTTTCATAAGAAGGACAAATTAACAAAATCGTGCGCATCGCGATCACTGTAAACGGGCTAAAAACTATAATTTGAACTAAAAGAAGAAGAAGGAGTGATCTGGGAGATCCATGAGTAGGTGTCCTAGGGTTTTACCCCTCTTTCGGAGCCAACGGAGCCATTAGATTTGCGTTCCGAGTAGCAAAGAAGGAGCTATAATTTTGATGAACGTTTTCTTCTACGAAGAAGCTCTAGGAGATCTAATGCCTGGAGATTTCTTCTGAGTAGTGCAAGGATTCCAAGTTCTTTCAATACATATTGATTCAATTCATTGTGCTTTGTCTTTGTCGTGTTTACCTCTTGTGTATTCTCTTTCTTCTCTTCTATCTCCTATCTCTACTTCCTTCTACCTTTGATCCCCGGTGGATTTGACCTTTCGACAAAAACCCCTCCGACAATGAGTCCCCTCATCTCCATGAAGCCATGCTCTTATTGATGTAGTGAACACTCAGAAAACCCAAGTGGCCAAGACTACAAAACCTGCGATGGCTATGGTCCAAAAACCCCAACAAACCTATCGAACCACCTAGTCGCGTGACACCTCGGAATCATCTAAGTTGGAGAGCTTGGCACCACAGTGGCTGCACATGAGGCAAGCAAAGCACCATCCATGCCCCTAACACCATCCGCAATACCCTAAAGCCGCATGGTCCCATTGACGAGGCTAAAGGACTACATGTAGACACACCACTGTCACGTCATTCCCCCCTCGAACCATTAGTGTCTAGATCCCTTCCACCTCAACCACTAGCAGGCCTTAGGCCTTTCTATGAGCGAAGCTCATTTCTATCAATTGCCAAGGACCTTACTGAGAATATGGGAGATGACTTGGTAACTTTTATCAAGATCTTCGATATCACCTTTAGCGCATTTGCTAGGAACTACGAAAAGGCTTGACCTTGGCTCGCTTGATGAATCCCTTGTCATCTAGGTTCATTCCTTATCCTGCACTAGGGAAGAATACGAGTTTATAACTGTAACATCCCCCAAAGTCTCAAAGGAGTTGATCAATAATGGTGAGATTGCAAAAGAGCACGCGTTCATCGAATGATTAATAACATCCTACTACAAGCCCCAAAGGCTTGCATCAACCATGGAGATTGAGGAACTTACTCACCTCGCTAACTCTAACTCTTTATTCTTACAAAAATGGGGTAACCTATGTCTCAAATGGGACAAACGGGGTTGCCAAATAATGATTAATGCTCAGCAAGGATGCACCATCAAAAAACTAAATATGACCCGACTTATGTAGCACCAACCTCGTTTAGGGTCTTGGCAATGTCAAATGGGGTAACCTACGTCTCTAATGGGAGAAATGGGGTTGCCAAATAATGATTAATACTGAGCAAGGATGTGTCATCAAACAAATGAGTATGACTCGACTTACGTAGCACCAACCTCAAAAAACTAAGTATGACCCGACTTAGTAGCACGAACCTCGTTTAGGGTCTTGGCAACCACTTGATATCCAAACACCTAGATGACCAAGTCTTGGTCCATCCTTACATTGATCGTATCCTTATAGAAAAAGAGCTACATGTGGCTAGCCGCATCAACTCGGGTGACTTTCCAACCGATGTCCTGACTTACATTACCCAAGTATGCATTAGCCCTCGTAATCTTGATCGTCATGCCTAATTGGAATAAAACCTTGATTTCTATAATTGGCTGATTCCCAAGTAAATAGCACCCTATCGTGCTCAACTATCTTACCTCTCCCATGTTCAATTCTAGGAACGATTCTTCTTATTCCCAAGGGGGGAGGGGGTAAAAGTGAAGAAAGGTTAAATCATTGAAATTTGTCATAAGATCTTCGAAATGAATAGAACTGGTCAAGGGGAAATTCTTCTTGTTTCTTAAAGCATTTTCTTCTTTCCATAAAATCATGATCAATTCCTATTTATTTTCTAGCAAGAAAATGTCTTAGGAATACTAGTGGTGAACCATGATATATGATAGGAACCTAAAATGGCAGAGCGAGATAAAGGTAGCAAGCTTCTGTTCACAGAGGAAGAGCAAGCTAAGTATGGCTTAACGGTAGAAACTAGGAGCTACAACCAGTTCACATTCAAGCACATCGTGAAGCTAGAGGACGTCATCATGGAAGAGCCACCCATAAAATGACTTGTGGATCAGTTCAGCCTACAAAAGTACATAGAAAAGGTTGGGCAGGCGGTCAACTATGAAAAATGCGTAGAGTTTATGAGGAACTTCTATGCTGAAAGGAATTGTGGCATGGTAACAATCAAGAAAGGGGAAGAAGCCCACTAAGTAGAGGTAGAACTGAGCCCTAAGGTGGTGGAGAAGGCCCTAGGCTTAACTAGCAGGACCGAGTAATACACAAGGAGGGACGTGTACAACATGCTCGCGATGAACAAGGCTATCGTATGCACAATGGATGGGATAATTTTAGCGGATATTCCAAATCGTGAGATCAAGTTGTAGGCAAAGATGGTCCATATTCTCTTCTCTAGCTAGAGGTAAAATGCCCTTATGAACAGAATCGGGGTGTTGTTGGAGAGCATCATAGCAGGATACCCAGACGAAATATATTAGAATACCTTCATGTGCAAAACTATTAAAAGCTCAGTGAAAGCTTCTTTGACCCTGGTAGAACCTGTAGCAGGAGGAGAATCCCCGACCTCCACAGCAAGATCAACTCAAAAGAAGTCCTCCTCCAAAGCATCCACCATCAAGTTCGATGGGATCCTAACGGCCATCATCCGGGAGGCCTTGAAAGACACAAAGGAAGGTGGAGAGGGAGTAGGGAAAGGGAAACCCTTGACCGACTGCCTCACTATGAACAGGTGCAGTCAAGTAAAATACTTTAAGTGATAAGGAAGAGTAGGAGACGCAGTCCGGTGGCCAAGGAGAGCCAAAGGCACAGACAAAGGGAATCCCATCAAAGCTACAGAAGGAGACAAAAGAAACGATGACAAGGGAGGAATGGGCCGAATTGAGGAAGGCCCAAAAAGAGTCCAAGAGGGCCGAAGATGAGAGAAAGAGAAGAGTCGAGAGAGAGGCAAAAGAGCTAAAAAGAAAGGAAGATGAAGACATGGTGGAGGCCATGCATAGCTCTGTAGAGAAGACCTACGGTTCCAGAGGAATGGCAACCTTGAGCCCACGATACAAAGGCAAACCAAGCCATTGTGCCAAAGTGGCCCCAATTATCGCAACGAAGGGCAAAAGCCCTTTGCACCCCCTCCCTTCCACTACAACAAAAAGGCTCCATAGACGCGCTTGTAGACGCAATATTTGAACTGTGAAAAAAAATATCGGGCGCGTTTATTACCGCGTCTACTTCTGTGTCTATAGTATCGCATCTAAAAGTGCGCTTATAGTCAGAGTTACACGGCCATGTAGACGCGCGTATTGATGTGCTACGTAAATATATAATCATTTTTATAAAAAAGTGGATATATTCATATTGTGCGTCTATACACGCATGTATCTACGCGTCTAAAAAAGTGTTTACTCTACAAGTTTTTGACGAGAATAGACGCGCATTTATCATGCAATTTAGCCGCGCTCATAGACGTGCAAAACAGACGTATGAGAAAAAAATCAGAGAGCATGTGGCTTTGCAAGCCATATGCTCTCTGGTTTTTTCCCCCCATCAACATCAAATTGTATGCTTAGGGAAAACAGAGAAAGATTATTTCGAAGATTGGATACTGGAAACAAAACAATGTATGTAGAACACGAAATTTCATATATATAGATGAAACGTTTTTACATTATGAGTTCTAGTGCTTGTGGCCTCAAGCATGGTCATGGTCGCAAGCACTAGCTGAAAGTAATACATATCAAAAATGAAAATTACAAGCCAAGGGGAGGCATGCATGCATGGGGCTCCTCTATATCTCCTCAAAAGAGGCATCATCATTGCTACCACCACCGTTGCCTATGCCGCCGCCGTTGCCGCCACCGCTACTGCTAGTCTCCCCTTCGCTATCCTCAACTGCATCAGGGTTCGTCTACACAAAAGATTAAGGTATATAAATACCATTACAAACAATAAATTAGAGTTATCTATACTTTCCATGTAAAAAATAAAACATACCTCTTCTAGTGGTGGAATCCTCATGGCGTGATTATATTGCTCCTCCGTGATGAGTCCCTCCTCGTAGAAATGCTACCAAGTGGACACTCGATTATGACCTCAATGGTAGCCTATCTCTCTAGGAGTAGGCATCCTACCAACGATATGATACTACAAAACAATTTGAATATACAACGTATTAAAACACACTACATAATAAAGTGAAACAAATTACAAAATTTAATTTAAAAAAAGAAATGAAATAATACTTACAAACTCAGCCTCCCATGACTCCCTACCACCCGATCCATAATGCAATGATCCCATGGTTGCCATCTGGATACGTCGTGCGTTTGCATGCTGGCGACTTGTAATTTTCTCCACTACTCTCTTCTTGGCCTCTTTTCACTCCTTGCGGTGCCAATTGGGTGGTTGGCTATATCCAAGGTGCCCCTGCTCTTGTCTCCGCAGTGACTCCTTGGCGCGCGTCATAAGGTGAGACCTCTTGTTATGAAGCGCGTCTCTCACCTTTGACTGTCCCCAATCATCGGAGAATCATGAATTCTCGGGATTAGGGTACCTTCTATGTACTGCCCGTAGCACCTCTTGCCATAAACCATTTATTTGGTGCTTGAAGGAAATCATGCAATCTTTGTATGTGGCATGCACGACACTCCTCAAGTAGGCTATCACTTCCCTCCCCTCAGAGTCATGCAAGATACCACCAACATCAATGACAGAGTAGTACATTTGTGGAGGGTCACCTCTCTCATTTTCCAGTGAGGGTGATCGAGAGCCACCACCTAGGCAACCCCCACAAAGCCCTCGACCTCCTCATCCTCCCGCACGACTCTCCCTCCTCCCTCGACATGCACTACCCTCTACCCCACTCGATACATGTGCTTCTGCATATACACGTGCTTCGGTCGATCCATGTACCTCAGCTGATCCCTGTGTAGGCAAAGATGTGATAGGTGTCCTAGATATCATACTGAAAACCTCCTTTGCAATGGGAGGGAGACCAAGATAATTGGTCATCTTCCCCATGAATTGCTCCTTGTTGAATGGGGTGCTGGAGGATCCAGGATTCCACATCTACATAAGAAAAATCATATTACCGTGTGCAGATAAAACATATTACATGCTGCATCTATAGCTGTGTCTCTGTGCATATCTATATCTGCGTCTTTGTGGGCGTCTGTCAGTGCGTCTATTTTTGCGTCTATACCTACGTCTACACTATCATCTGGACACACTGACAGATGCGCACAGTCGGATCATTTCTTTTCAAACTTGGTTAAAAAACGTGCAAAAAAAACCTCCATAGATGACAAGATCCAGCATGTGAAGAGAGAGAAGAGAGAGACAAACAGATAGAGAAAGCAAACAAGATTGAGAGAGAGAAGAAGAACTCACCTTCTTTGCTTGTTCCAATGGGTGGTGGCTAGGTTGCAAGCTCCTTGTTCTCCTTCTCCCTTCCCTTGGTAAGTTGCTTGAATCTTCTTCTCTTCCTTGCTGTTTGGCTCTTGTTATTTACTCTTTGGCTCTTCTTTCCTCCTGTCCTCTTTTTACTCTTATTTCCTTGCCTCATTGTCTTCATGAAGTGATAGATAGACACGAGTAGTGATGTCAAGCTCGAACTACAGAAAACGCGCAAAAAACGCAGGAAAGCATAGGTTTGAAAAGAAAGCCACAATCTTTTTTAACTTTTTCTATACCTTCGTGGCACGTCTGTAAGCACATGTAATTGCACGTGTATATGCGCAGATAATGCCTATTACATGCGCTTACAGACGCGCAGGAACAATTTAGGGAATCAATGCATGCATTTAGGGAATCAATTGACCTATGTGGTGACATATATAAAAAAGCTTGAGGATAAGAGATAACACATTGGCAAGTCAATTGGCACATATGTAGTGACTTACTAGACCATCCCACTTACAATTGCATGCAAGTATCAATAAGTGGATAAAGCAAAATGGTTTTTAGCTAGAAAGAGATAATGCAATCAAGGTGTATACGAAAGAGATAGAGAAAGGCATATTATCCATCAATCAATCAAAGATATGTACATGAAGTGACTTGATATAGTAATTAGAGTATCGTCATTTTTAGGATGCCCCATTGACTTCTGTAAGTTCCTATAATCTTGAAGTAGAATATAGCCAACCACACGGTCCATGGAAGGAAAACTTGGCCTCATCAAATTAACCAAGTTAATTTACTTATACATTTCATAGATAAGAGATTTGTAGTTGGCTTGTTGGTATTGCAAAGTATCCTTACAGTGATCTATTTTAGTCACCAACAAGTGGACACACTGGCTAAAGATGATGAAAAGAGGACATGTGCACATTGGCTATATGTGGTTCACCTTATCTAAAATTATATGTCAGCTATAAGTGCACCTTGACATGATTGGAATAGCTTGCACATGCGCAAGCCAACCGATTTACATCAATCTACTCATGCTATGAATTGGCATGCATGGCTAGGTTAAGTGCACAACAAATGAGACATGTGAGTGTATTGATCAGTTCTCTCTCTCTCTCTCTCTATATATATATATATATATATATATATATATTGCAAATGCACAAGTCAACCTTTGATCTATATATACATCCAATCATCATGCCCTATCCAATCACATTTGTATAGGGCATGATTGGATGTATATAGGGCATGAAATCACATATATATAATTAGTTTTGAATGATTGGATGTATATTTGTAATACTCAGAAAGAAGTAAAGTTGGTAATGTATATCATGTCCTATGCATGTATATGCCCTATACATGTATATCATGTCGTATATACATGCATATCATGTCCGTATGATCCTATACATGTATTTCATGTCCTAGCTTATGATCCAGGTGTAATTATGTCATATATACATCCAATAATGCCCTATTCAAACAAATACTAGCTGTTAAGAGGTTTGGTCATATTCAGGGACTTTATGAGAAATAAAAAATATGTGCGTTTATTTTTGCATCTATAAGTGTGTTTATAAATGCGGATATATAGGTCACACGTTTTTTATACTAGCGTGAATAGATGCACTGATACACAGGCTTATAAATGCGCTCGCTTTTTTGCGTGTATAGTGCGCGTCTATAGGGCCTTTCTCTTGTAGTGTTCGACCCTCATACCTCAAACCACCACCACCATCTCTACCACACAGGAGCCAACGTCTACCATGGATACCACTTAGCTCATGTCCATGATATAGTTCCTCATCACAAAAGTAGAAGAAATGGTGCTAGGGGCAAGCGCCAATAGGTTATTTGCAGCGAACGTCGAGTCTAGGCAGGACCCCAAGCGGAAAAAGATGGAAGCATCCACCACAGCACTGCCAAGGATTCCCCCAATTGCGGACTATGACACCTGTGTGGTTGAGCTCCTAGCCCAGTTAGAGAGGTCCAAGGAAGAGAAGAAGGCCGCTGCTATGGAGCTAGAGGCCAAAAGAGAGGTTGTCATGGCCCTATGACTAGAGATGACACGGCAAGCCTCTGAGCATTAGAAAGAAATTTGAAGCTTGAAAGTGTAACTAAGTGCCCAAGGATATGTCAGATTCAAGTTCAAATGATAATGATGATTGGTGCCCTTTTTTACATCTAGTTTTTTCAAATATTGAGGTTGAGGAAGTGAGAGAAGATAAGAGCCAAAGAAGCCAAGAATCATTAAGTGCTCCAAACCCAACAAATGAGCTTACCAATGGGAGAGTGGAGCATCATGTACCTTGCATCAATAAATTGATGGTATTTTCCATATTTTTGACTGTGGAGAATTGTCACAATCAATCGTGGATTGGCTTTAGCTTTACTCAAGAAGGAAGAAGTTATGAAGTTATCCATAAGGAGTTCGATTGGTTTCATGGTCAAAAAGATCAATTATGTATTCACGAAAATGATGATATCATTATGGATGACAAGCATGAGAATGATGATGTTCTTAATAAAGATGGGAAAATTCCCTACATATGATAGTTTTCCTATACAGGAAATTTGATATGTGATTCTAATTTTCTCTAACTTGGGCGACTTTTTATATCCGTATGGTATCAACCATTGAAATAGTGAAAATGATGGTATATCATAGTTCCAACATCACTACAAGTACCCTCTACTACTACAAGCACACTATTTAACAATATATGACCCTACCAACATGTAGCCAACAAACCATACTCTACATAACATAATAGTTTTCTCAAACTACTTCATGAACTATATGAAGTTTACCACCTAGTATTGAGAGAGGAAATATATGCTCTAAATTTTCAAACACAATTCAATGCATGATTGGAGCAAACATACTCACTAAAAAAAAAATCAATAGACCAGCCCTCAGCAAGAAATTACTTGGAAATCCCAACTTGGTTACAAGTTGTCTTCATTTGCGACTGCAAGCTGAATGTCTTCTCTCTTCCTTCAAGTAGTTATTGTGGTTTGCCTTCATAAATGAAGCCAATGATCTCTTTCTTTACCTCTTTGAAGTAGACCAGCAAAACCACCACTTTTCATGCCTGTAGACATTTGACTACAAAACTTGTCCTTGTAAGAATCAACTCGATTTTGCATCTCTTCAAATCTAATCCACTACTAAAAAAACATGTTGAAGAAAATGATTTCTCAAAACTCTCACTTGAGCATTTGTGGTCACTTCTTGTGTTATGATCCTTTGGCATTTCATATTTGATCATTCTAAGGTAGCATTCCATAGACATCTTGCAAGATGGAAACCAAAATTGAGAGGTAATTAGTACATGTGCTTAAAAAATTCTTCTAATCCAATAGTTTATCAGAAGCTTAGAAGCCAACTATACACATAAGAAGATAATGGGAACCAACCATCAATCAAACCAAAGCTATCAAGGGAAGAGCAAGTATGTGTCTAGCCTAATTAAGAAACACATACACATTTCTACCTTCCCCATAGCCTATTTCTGGTCAAGCAGAAAACGAGTTGTAAATATTTGGACTTCTTATCTTGCTCATGTGGCTTTCAAATACTAGTACCTTAAGAGCAAAAGGAATTTTTGCAAACTGCATCAATAGAACTTTGATTACCCAAGCCCATGCATGATCTTAAAGACAATTGAAGAAGGTAGGTACTCATAGTGGCATGCATGGTCCCTCGACAATATATTATCCATATTTTAGTCTAAGTAAGAGAAGGAGCATACTTGAAATTTCACATCCACTCCACTCTGCTTGTACTCCACATACAAGTTTCTAGAGAATTTATTAATGCACCTGCATAATCAGACATTAGATGATAACCAAAGGCAATGTAGCTTGTGCGCAGCCCCTTTTTCATACCTGCATGCTCATTACCAACACATGTAGAAGACATTCACATACAAGAGACTTGCACTTGATGCACACACCAATAGAAGCAATGTGCCCTTTGGTGCCAATATATATAATACTGCATAAAAGGATGTGACACCAATATTGACATAGCTCCAATCCTGATGTTCATAATGGTACTGTGCTTATGATTGAGCATGCCTAGAAGCACAATCAACATCATCTTCACAATTGCTTCCACATTCACACATATGAGGCCAGTAGACAACTTTGCATTGACCTCATGGAAGAAGTGTGCATATGGATAACATTGCCCTGTGTTATTGATCAAGATCCCCACATCAAGGCCGACGATGGTGTCCTTCACCCTGGAGAGCCCTGCATCGAGGCCATGATCTAGAAAATCCAACGCCACAATTGCAAGCGCTGCAAGCACAATTAGCATCATCTTCACAACTGTTTCCACATTCACACGTATGAGGTCCGTAGTCAACTTTGCATCGACCTCATGGAAGAAGTGTGCATAATCTAGCACCACAGACTGCACCTGCACGGATCTATAATTCGTCTTCAAGTGAGACACGAGGGTTTCAAGATTCTTATGTGAGTGACTGATGACGACAAGGTTGAGGTGGCAGCAATGTTGCATAGAATTTGCACGGGGGTTTGTATAAGTCACTCACCACATGGACCCTTTGCGATGGGAGAACTCAACGTAAAAAAATTATCCAAAAGAGTTTTAGATTCAAGACGAATGAGAAAAAAAATTCTTTGATGAAAGATATAGGAAAGATAGAGGTTCAAAAGACTTTTCGATTTGATCAAAATATTCTTTTGGGAAAGACAAGGTTGAATTCTCAAACTCAGAGAGAAGAGAAGAAGGTGGGATGCCAAAGGCAAGGAGCTCATAACTCAACTCAAAAGCCACTCCATGGATCTTGAAGATGAGCGTCAAAGTAGGCGAGAAGCTTGAAGCTCAACTCAAGGGGCAACAAAGAAAGAGAGTGAGAGAAAGAAAGATAGAAAATGAGAGAGAGAGAAGAAGAAAGGAAAATAAAGAGAGAACAAGAGAGAGAATAAATATAGAAGACAACAAAGAAATGGGAAAAGAGAGAGAGAGAGAGAGGGAGAGAGGAGAATGAGTGAGAAAACATAAGGGGGTGGAGAGAAACAAAGAGAGGGGAAACAAAGAAAGAGAGAGAAAGAAAGAAAGAGAAAGGGGAGAGAACATAAAACAAAGAGCGCGAAGAAAGTGGGAGAAACATCGAAAGGGGGAGAAAACCAAGACTTTAGTTGACGTTAATTTTGATGAGTTACAAGAGAAGAAATCCCTTCTCAAAAAATTAAGAATGAAAAAAAAACCAAATTGTTTGTTGTAACGTAGACAAAATGGAAAACGATGAAGGTCGTGATGTTCAAGATCATGAGGCGTATCTTAATCAGCATATCCCGTATCCTTGCTCTCAATGCAAGTTGGAAATCAAACGAAAGTGTCGCTTGTCTATAGAACACGTACGATGCTTCAACAAGTTTCAATCGGAGATCATTGATCAGGCAATCTCAGACTTTGGTAAATGGTAAGAAAAGTGTATATCAATCATGCATTATATTCACAAACTAATTGAATATCATATATAAAAACATTAGATGTGGCCGTAAAATTTATACAAGGAGGTGACATCTCATCCCAAGGAGGAGTGCACCTATTGCGGCCAGTTAGAAGAGTTCGTGGGCGTGCAATGGATGGAGTGCCTAAGCCAATCCACCACTTGGAAGGCACTACCAAGTCTATACCATCAATACCAAAGGAGACAAGCAGTCTTTCAGACTTTTCTACAATTTTGGAGCCTAAGATGGAGGCAATGATCGATGCATTGATGCCCATGGATGCCGAGACATCTAATCTACTTAGAGAGGAAGTATCATACCATTATATGATGGGTGTTGAGTATCTTGCCTAAAGACACTACTTGCACTCCTAAGTTTGCAATCAAAATATGGGTGGAGAAATGCAAGCGTAACCGAGTTGTTTAAGTACCTTCTATGTACGCTTCATTGATTTCTTTTTGGTACCATTATAAAAAACAATTGTGATTTTTCAAGGTGTTTTATGATTTTTTTAAAGATTACTATGCCTGAGTCACGTGATGATGCACGACATGTTTTACAAAAGCTTGGCATGGACTATAACAACATCCATGCATGATAAACTATTGTGTGATGTTTTGCGGAGAGTACAAGACTATGGAGACATGTCCAAAGTGTGGTGCTCACAGGTATGAAAAGGACTTGCAAGGGAAAACCATCCCTCAAAAAGTTCTTAGACGCTTTCCACTTATCCCCCGTTTACATCACATGTTTCATATGTTGGACATGGCTAGGTTGACAATGTGGCATGCACAGAATAGATCCACAGATGGAGTCCAAAGAATATCAGTAGATTTATGCACATGGAGCTACATTAACCTGTCCATACACGATGGATGTTCTTCTTGGAGTGCTTCATGAAAACCGTGAAAGGCTTTGTGTGACAATGAGCTTCAGCTAGAAGGTAGCATGGCTAAAGGCATTAGTGCATAATTCATAGTGTCTACCAATAGTGGATTCAGACAAGGCTACCAATAGTAGATTTAAACAACAGTATGCTATGGTCTGTGAAGGACAAAAAAAGACTGACCGGAGATGTGGTGGTTGAAAATAGGGTAGAAAAAAGAATGGATGTTGCAATGGATGACAAAGTTAATTGTTTTTGTATATTGCACCATGCCTCCATGGAGATGTGGCTCACTAGGTACGAGCAAGACAAGAAAGATTGAGAAGAAGTGCAATTCAAATTTCCATGTAGTATGCACCATCCAATTTGATATTGCGAAGGCATGGAGGAGATGCTGCAGTTTATATCTATGCGATGGTTCTATAGATCTTTGATCGCAGCCTCTCGCAAAGAGGTGGAGGGGTCTAAGGAGTGGGAATTCTTGAGGAGATGTAGTCCAAAGGTGACCAGATGTTTTATAAGCTATCGTATCTAGATTTTATATGTGACAACTAATTAACCCTTTCAATGTACAATAAAAAATATATACAATGCAGTGTGGTCATGATCATGGGGACGACATTTCCACATGAAGTGTATCGACAAACACTACAACAAAAAGGCCTCATAGACGCACATTTAGACGCGATTTTTGAATATAGAGAAATTCTTACGGGCGCGTCTCCCACGCGCATATAGACACGCTGGTAGACGTGCTTTTACAAGCACTGATAGACGGGAACAGAAAACGAAAAATGTCTTTTTTTAAAAAAGATATTTAACTTCTTTTTTAAATTTGAATTATGAAGCGCGTCCTGTAAGGGAATCATTCGAACTCCATCCCCTTCTTCTAGAAATTTGAGTATCAAACCCGTCATAGTCACTAACCAACTGAGGTGGTTGAGATATAGAAGTGTTAGGTGAGGGTAGTGAAATAAGGAAAAGTGGATGAAGTAAGGGATAGGCAAAATCATAAAAGGAAGAAAAGTTTAAAGAAGGAGTGGTAGAAATTTGTAGGGAATCACTAAGGAAGGGTGTTAACTGATAAATAGGAAATGTGGAGGGTACATGAATGGATGGAGAAGGACAGAAAAATTGATCTTTATGATTCATTCAAGATCTACAACCTATTAATCAAGTCACAATCTGAAATGTTGGTTTGGGTCCAATTGTTGACGAGTTTGCTGAAGCTTTTGTAGGTAGAGAAATTTATTCCATGGGCAACCTATATTCAAGATATGACCAATTTCAGCTTTCATTAGCGAGCTGAGACATTACCAGAATGAAGACACCTCTTGGATTGGTCCGCATGTGTACTCTACCATAAGGTGCAACAAATTCTGTGGCCCATATGATGAAATTCATGCAAGGCACATAAGAGTGGGGGCTCAAAGCCCAAGTGTCTAGATGTAGATGACTGGCACCGACTCAGGAAGGAGGCTACAGATTCTCCAAAACGTTGGAGATAACAGCGCAAGGGAGCAAGGGCACGACTGGAGGCAGGAGTGGTCCATCACCTTGGAAGTGGTGGCCACATGATTTATCTGGATGACTTTGTAAGTTTTTCTTATGTTCTTCTCACTTATTTTTTTACAATATCACTTGTACTGACAATCATGCTTCTAACAATTGTATTTTGTTTTCTTTGCATCACTCCATCACAAACCGCTATCCCACTGGCCTAGAGACTCGATATACAGAGAGACACGGTCTCACTACATTGATTGATAGATTGCATGTATGTGATAGCCCTATAAGTCACTTATCTTTCTTGTTCTCCATAGTTACTATTTTTAATTAAAATGCATTATTGTATGGTGGACTGATGTGTAGTTGTTTCTTTTTTACAGAGTACAAATCCTCTTCTTTTTTGATCCTATAATTTATGTAGAATTTTTCTATGCACTATGTTATTATCATTCGTTGTATCTTGCCATGATTCCATGAGTGCTTTCATTAAGTGATCTTGTAATTATTTTAGGTATCAGTCTCGTGGATTCAAGTACACATTGCATTCATTTTGATGACCATTGTACACTTTACATGTAATCCATTTGTAGAATGTAAATAGAGCACATAGTGCCACATGACTCCTACCATAATTTTTTTTCTCTGTAACTATCGCTATTATCATAAAAAATTTACTACACGTATTGCTATTGGCATCACAATTTGCATTGCAAACCGTCACTGTTGGTCTCCCTATCTACATCATTATTGGCATAAAAAATAATGACTCCAATAATAACGCAGATAGCGATGCCAATAGTGATGGTTCTATGGAGACGCTAATACTGACATGTTTAGCAACGACGAGGGTAATTGTTTTGGTGAACATTTTTGTCACTTTAAACGTCGTTATGAGGCCTATATGTTGTAGTGGTATACATTATTCAAGCCATTCAAAGAAATTACAATCATGTTATCATCCTTGACCTTCAATCCAATAGAAGCAAGTTGATCTACAAAGGTTTTAATTTTTGTGGTATGAGCTTGTATGCTTCTGTCATTTCTTGACATGTTACTGAACAACTGCTTCTTTAGGTGAGTTTTTTGTGCATGAGTGACATTGCCATAGTTTTTCATAAGAATTGCCTATTTGTCCTTTGGAGTCCAATAGTTAGTGATTTGCATGGCCATAACATATGATATGCATAAGGAGAATAGTCATATTTTTATGTTCAACAATATCATTTTGTTGAGGAGAGTAGGGAACCGTATATTCATGATGAATACCCTAATTATTACAATAATCATCAAAATCATTTGAAATGTATTCTACACAATTCTCATTGCGAACTTTCTTGATGCTACGACCAATATGAAGTTCTGTAGATTTTTGATATTGCATAAAAGATATTAAAGCTTCTGATTTGTGTCACAAGAGAAAAACAATGGTGTATCTTGAGAAGTCATCAATAAAAATCATGAAATACAAATACTGAGATTTTGATGGAAGAAAAGGTCCAAAAATATCAGTGTGAATAAGATCAAGCAAATCTCTAGAATGGGTTGTGGTGGAAATGGAAAAGGGTTTGCGAGAATGCTTTCCAAGTGCACAATATTCACAAATACCCATATGAAGACGAGCTTGGAATTTCATACCTTGAACAAGGTCACGTTGATAAAGATCGACAAGCCTAGAAAAATGAGAGTGAATAAAGTGATGATGCCATATTTTGTTGTTAAGATTTCCACGAGGTGTAACAACACTTACAACATCTTTATTTGAAGATAACTCAAAAAGATTATCATTTTGAGGAGCAACATCTATGGTTTTGCCATCTTTCTCAATGAGACACTTGGTATGGTCAAAACCAACAAAGAGACTAAGATCCAAAAGTCTTGCAACTGGAAGAAGATTCCTTTGTAGATTTTGGACACGTAAAACTCCACATACAATTCTAGTTGAAGAAAGAGTACCAAGATATTAATAACATATACCTTTGACTTGACAGGTTGTGTCATCAGCAAGATAAGCCAATTTCTTGACATGAATAGAATGATAATTATGTAACCATTGGGACTGATATGTCATGTTTCATGTAGCACCACAATTAATAAAAAAAAGAGATCCATCATGAATATGAAATATCCTTTCCGGAGAGATAGAATAACTCACACAATTTGCTTCTTCAATAGTGTTGTCATGTGTAGCGTCATATGCTCTATTACAATCTGAATCAAAATGACACTCTATTACACAGATGGATTGGATGATCACTCTTTTTGCAGCAGTCACAAGGAGAATAATCTTTGGATAAACATGATTGTTTATTTGTAATACCATGTTAACACAATATTAGTGAGTTTGGGAATCTCCCAATTCCCATTTTTTGAATACTAAAAAGGTGGCACCTAGATAACATGCCCATAAGTTTCTCAAAATCATATGATGTGACCTATCATTGGAAAGTGCTTGAAAAATGGAATCTATCACTACAACACAAACGAGGCATAGATGCGCATGTTAGACGCGCAAAGTCGGGCGCGTCTATCGCAGCGTCTATAAGCACGTGTAAACGTGCGTGTAAATAGACGCGACTTTTGCGTCCATATATCCGCGCAAATAAGCGTGCTTATACACGCAAAAATAGACGCACACATCAAAATTCAAATCATACTTAAATCATTTCTTTTCAAACTACGCCTTTCCTTTCCTACGTTTTTTGCGGTTCTGAAGCTTGAGTTTAGCCGACATGCAGTCTCTTCATGCCTCACCTAGTCTCTTTATGCCTCACCTCCTCATGACTCACCTCTTCTTTCATTTCAAACACACAAGAAGGGAAAAAGGAAAGCCAAGGAGAGGAAGAAAGAGAGAACAAGAAAGAGGAGAACAAGAAGAAGCAGCAAGCAAGGAAGCAAGCATCAAGGGAGGGTAACTTACCAAGGAGAGGAATAAGGAGAAGGAAGAAGCGCCACCACTCGCCACACTAAACACCCAAGGTGAGTCTCTCTCTCTTTCTCTCTCTCTCTTTCTTTCTATCTTCCTCTCTTTGCTCTGTCTGTGTATTTAGGATTTGTGATTCCATTATGTATTGCATTTTGTAAATCAATAATGGCGGCCGTCTGCTAAAATCAGCCGACCAAGCGCGTCTGATAGCGCATCTACATCTCAGTGTAGACGCAGATATAGACGCGAAAAAGGTTTCTCTGGGGGCGCGTCTTTGAGCGCATGTGCGGGCGCGTGTGCTCTGCACTTGTATACGCGAGGATGCATGTGCTGACAGACGCTCACAGAGACACAGGTATAGACGCGCACAGAGACGTAGGTGTAGACGATGTATGTAATATGTTTTATTTACACAGGGTAATATGATTTTTCTTGTGTAGATGTGGAATCCTGGATCCTCCAGCACCCCATTCAACAAGGAGCAATTCATGGGGGAGATGACCAATTATTAGATGATTGGGGATGGTCAAAGGTGAGAGATGCGCTTCTCTACCCCGACTTTCTTTGCAATTCATGGATCTCTCACCAAACAAGAGGTCTCACCTTATGACACGCGCCAAGGAGTCATTACGGAGACAAGAGCAGGGGCACCCTGGATATGGCCAACCACCCAATTGCCACCGCAAGGAGTGGAAAGAGGCCAAGAAGAGAGCAACGGAGAAAATGACAAGTCGCCAGCATGCAGAGGTGCGACGTATCCAGATGGCAACCATGGGATCGTCGCATTATGGATCGGGTGGCAGGGAGTCATGGGAGGCTGAGTTTGTAAGTATTATTTGATTTCTTTTTTAAAATTAAATTTTGTAATTTGTTTCACTTCATTATGTAGTGTGTTTTAATACGTTGTATGTTCAAATTGTTTTGTAGTTCCATATCGTTGGTAGGATGCCTACTCCTAGAGAGGTAGGCTACCATCGAGGTCATAACCGGGCATCCACTTGGTAGCATTTCTACGAGGAGGGACTCATCATGGAGGAGCAATATAATCGCGCCATGAGGATTCCACCACCAGAAGAGGTATGTTTTATTTTTTACATGAAAAGTATAGATAACTCTAATTTATTGTTTGTAATGGTATTTATATACTTTAATCCTTTGTGTAGGTGAACCCTGATGCAGTTGAGGATAGCGAAGGGGGGACTATCAGTAGCAGTGGCGGCAACGGCAGTGGCATAGGCAGCGGTGGTGGTAGCGATGATGATGCCTCTTCTGAGGAGATATAGAGGAGCCCCATGCATGCATGCCTCCCCTTGGCTTGTAATTTTTATTTTTGATATGTATTAATTTCAGCTAGTGCTTGCGATCATGACGTCACAAGCACTAGAACTCATAATGTAAAAACGTTTCATCTATATATATGAAATTTCGTGTGCTACATACATTGTTTTGTTTTCAGTATCCAATCTTCGAAATAATCTTTCTTTGTTTTCCCTAGGTATACAATTTGATGTTGATGGGGGGGAAAAAAACCAAAGAGCATGTGGCTTGCAAAGCCACATGCTGTCTGGTTTTTTTCTCATACCTCTGTTTTGCTTGTTTAAATTGCAAGATAAATGCGCGTCTATTCTTGTCAAAAACTTTCAGAGTAAACGCGGTTTTAGACGCGCAGATACACGTGTGTATAGACGCATAATATGAATATATCCACTTTTTTATAAATATGATTATATATTTACGTAGCGCGTTTATACGCGCGTCTATAGGCGCGTCTAAGTGTGCATGTAACTCTGATCATAAGCATGCTTTTAGACGCGATTTTGTAGACGCGAAAATAGACGCGTTAATAAACGCGCCCGACTTTTTTTTTCACAATTCAAATATTGCGTCCACAAGCGCGTCTATGGAGCCTTTTTGTTGTAGTATATTGAGCTATAGAGCACTCAATTTGGATTTATAGTGTTCAAGTTATGACAAATCCAAATATTTGACCACGTGTCCCAAACTTACGGGAAATTTCCATATTCTCCAATATGGTATTTGTTCTTCATCATATTGTTTTGCCCAACAATCATATTCATTGCAATAAGAATAATGTTTGTTAGGAAACCTGAGACAAGAGAAAACACAAGAGTGAGTAATCGTGACGAAATCTATGCCCTAGAAGCCTACACAAAAAGCTTTTTTCTTGTTTGTTTTCATGTTTCAACTCCAGTTTACCTGAACAACTGACATAACTTTCGACACAAAACTTCAAATTGAGCACATATTTGATATGAAGAATATGAAAAGCAAAAATTTGACGTCAAATTTAAGCATTAAAAGAAATGAATCAAGAATTGAAGAGATACTATATAGATATACTTCGTGATTGTCTTCTTCAAGGAAGTGGTTGTAATCGATCCTGATTTTTCTAATACCATGTTGAGATGTAGAGAGAAAAGATATGTAAATTAGACATGAGAGGGAGAGAAGAGACACACCATGTACAAACCCAAAGACTATCCCATATTGATCACAATCTACATATATATATAGGTGAGACCTAGTCTAGATAGGGTGAGCTATATATAGCTCCAACATGTGTGATATAGAATGCCCCCATTCAAGTTTTCCAAAATCAAGTGGTGCCCCGAGGGTTAGCACATGAAATCCCCATAATATAATATATGTTTCCAAGGGGTATGATTTAAAAGTCCCCCTACTTTTACTTAGTTGGGGACTAGATCTAATCCCTATGGTGATAATGACATCCACCATGCAACAAAAATCCTATATATATACACGTACTTTTATTTAAGAAAAACCATTGTATGTGTGCACTTTTGTTTAACTTTTAGGTTATATATATGTGCTATTTTACATATTTTGAGTATTGTCTTAGAGAGTAGGGATAAAAGTTTCTCCTCTCATCTTGGACTTTGTGTTCAAGAAATAAGGGACATGACACAAAGTTCACATTGACAAAAGTAATGCATGATGCACATGATGGTAATTTGACTATGCTTCAATTTTTAAGAGCATGAAAATCACAAATCTAGCAAAATTGTTAATTGGTAGAAACTTAAACAAGACAAGGAGGACAAATGAGATGCTCCATGTTTCAAGGAAGGGTCAATATGAAAGATAAATACTATGGCAAAAATAAGTTTTTACATGCTCCCATATGAATGGCTTCAAGAGCCCTCTCCCATACAACTTCTTTAAAGTACAATAATTGAATCTATCATTATTATAAATTCTCATTCATATACTATCATTTTCTTGTATATATGTGTAGGTTTTCCTTTTAAAAACTATGCTAATCAACTCCAAAATAGGCTCAAATTTCACAAAACCATACTAAATGTTACTACCGATCAAGATATATGTGGTTGTTAAATGAAAGCACGCCATAAATTAATCCTTGAAACAATGAAGATACATGTGATAGAGTTTAAAAGTGTTTTTTTTTTCCACAACTAAGCATAGATTGACCATATCACCAAAAATATGGACTTATATCTAGACCCTTTAAAACATGTTGTGACAAAGTTGGTTCAAGTTAAAGATAAAAATTTGATTCCAAATGTTCTACAAATAACATTATTTTTGCGATCTAGTCATCATAGGCCTTAAATATGGTGGTCTGTAAGATCATTGGTTGTGGAAATTAAGCATGGACAAATGAAAACATATAACATAAGTGGTTATAGACATTCAGAGTAGATTCAAAGGGAGTCAATTCAAAATGAAGTCACAAGAGATATGATTGAAATCGTAGGTAGAAGTAGATTATTTTAACAAGTAATTATGTGTATAACTTGTCAAAAAGTGTGGGAATTGTTTTCAAAGAGTGATATTGATATGAAGCTTTATAGAGATGCACCCATTTTGACAAGAGTATCTAATGACAAAGATTTTCTTCAAGCATACCACACAATAATTGTTTCATACGTTCTTGAAGAGACACAGGACCACACTAGCAAAAGTTTGGGAGGCACGAGTGTAAATTTTGGCGAACTGGCTGGACCAAAAACCCTTCAAAAGGTGGCTAAGTACAATGTCACATGAACACAAGAAACTAGGTTAAATTTTGGAAAGTGGACATCGAGAAAGAAGCATTAATCTGAAAATGTAGGTGATAGAGATGTAGAGCACTGCATGCATACTTATTGATACCGAAGCCACGATCTTTTATAGAAGAGACCCGAATGAGGACATTTATACGAAGGTATGACACTCGAGACACGAAATGGCACACGCTTTTGACCTGCTGTAGTATACTGACGACAGAACGGTACAACAACTGAGCACGACCAACTCAACATACGTAGTATAATGCAACATCTAGTGTCGCAAGCATTTCGTATAATTCTCTCCATTCGCTCCTTTTCTGTAAGATCGTGTACCACTGCAACCCCGCGGATTCCTTATCCACAAGGAACTCTAAATCATTTGCAATATAGCAATAAAAGAGCAATTCACTAGCTAAATTACAACATATCTAGAAAAAGTCTCAACTAGTAGAAAGTGGATGTTTTGCTAGATATGTATATAGTAAAATCTTTACTAGATAGCCAAATTGATCTAGAGAAATTACAATATAGCTATTTGATTGAGTAGCAAGAGTACAAAGATTGCTAGTTAGTAATTCCCTACAAATTGCAACTTTTTCCAATAACTATATAGTAAATTAATACCATAATTTGTTCGTCTAGTAAAAAAAAATTGTAAATAAATTTTTCTACATATAACATAAACTAACAAAACCACCCCTTTTTCATTGATTTTAACTAGATATAACTACCTAGTAAACTCCTCTTCTCAAGTTCATGTAAATGATTAATCACCATACGAATTATCTTAGTTTAGATGTAACAATACAATCAATTGTATAAGGTATGAATATTAAACAACCGACGAAAAGGAATGATGTAAACGGATTTTAATATAAATGTTTCACACCAATAGAAGTACACCTTCAAGACTTAGTGCATTGTTCACACTTCTCGTAACAACAAATTCTTTTAAATAAATAAGCCAATCTACAATAAGATTTTAAATCACAAAAGGATTTTGCTCTCTACAATCTCTTACAAAAGTGGCATCTCTCTTTATTATGTTAAAATATAATTTTAATTATAAATATAACTCATCAATATTTTGAAGGCCAAAAAACTTTATAAGTATGGTCTCTTTATCATCATCATCATATTTTTCCATCTACATAGGTTGAAGAGATATAAAGAGTAAAAAACACAATCCAATTTTATCACTTATAATCTATCATTTATAAATATTTTGATATAAATATAAACTTATACTACATAACCATTATGTATAGATGAGAAACAATTTCAAAATGCTATCCATGTAATTAGTAGCTATAATCTTTACTTATAAAGTAAATATAATAGTAAACATTTATAACATATCGAAGCACTCATAAGATAAGATGATTGAACTCTTTGATGTTGTGACAAAGAATGAGATCTTTCACAATCTTGGAGAGAACTAAGACCCTACATTATAATCAATGCATATATCAATATAAAGTTCTAATATCAATCAAACGAATAATAATTTTTCATAAGAGCACACACCTTTTTTTTTTGCTTTTTGTTCTCATGACTTATCTTTCTACTTTCAATGCTGGATTAGATTTTTTCAGTCATCTTCAAAATACCATCAATGTTTTAGATAAATACCCTTCATACAGAAGACTTATAAAGATAAAAGCCAATATTTAACTTGAAAATGTAAAACTATCTTGTGTGTATAGTTACTTTTTCTCGTAGCAACAATCTCTACATTCTCATTTTGTAAATTTTCTTAATAATATCATCCTCATGATCATAATGCATCACATGAAGAAAAACTATTTTATAAATATAAATAAATTTTATTTTATATATACAAATTATAAAGATATCAAACCTTTTAGAGTCATTCAATAGCTCCATAAATGATGTCCTTTCTGATAGCAAAGAATCCTAAAATATATAAGAAAGTTATCAACATCATTTATGACTACTTTAAAGATTAAATATGGGGATTATGCATTTTAAAAATGGTTCTACCTCATTATAATAAACAACTTGATCCTCATATTGTGATCGATACACATCCTCTTCTACATCTTATATATTTTTTGTCATTTCATATAAGTCATTGTATGACATGTTCTTATTTTACAACCTCAATATTCAAAGACATAAAAAGAAGTACGCACTATTACAGTCATATTGTGTTCTTCCACTGTCTCATGGGATGTAACTACTTCATCACAAGAATTATTTGCTTCGTATAACTTTTTGTGTAGAATGAATGAATTTTATGTATTTAAATATGAAAATAAAAATTAAAATAAGTATAAAAAATCACTCACACTTTCTTAAATAAGTTCATCATCCAATATTTTCTTTTAAATGGATATTAGTCTCTACTTGCTCTTGTACGCTTTCCTCTGGCATAGAAACCTCAGGTCTCATGATATACTTTTTCTACATGTAGAAGAAAAATGAGTATTAAATATGAAACTTAACTCTTATGAAACCACATTTTAGAACTAAGATATTTGACTTACTGGAAATAGACTTGTTGCTTTTGCTTTTGCCGTTTCATTCTTTCAACGTGCAGCCAAAGCTTCATAAAGATAAACATATATATCTTCTCTCTTCCATATGTAAGAAGCTCTAGGAAACTGAAGAGGTAAAATAGTGTGATGATTTGCTTTATTGATATCCATGAGCTTCTGTTGCTATTTCTTATTGTATGGAAAATCGTGATGTATATTATGGCCATGTAGCCAACTTTTAGCTATTCTATAGTTTACACAATAAACATCATTTTGGTTGTCTACAAAATTCCAACAAAAATGACTTTTTATATTTATTTCTCTTGTCACGATCATTCAACTTGGGAGGTTGAAAGATTTGCTCATACAAATGAGTCTCTAACTATAACGTGTCCACTAGTATCATCCAGGACACGTCTTAGTAGTCCATCGGAAAGGATGTCTAGAAAACTCCGCCCGGCACTCCCATGGAATGTTACCAGTTTTGCGGTCTAGGTCTTCCCGCGTCTGCCACGTAGCGGAAGTATCCTGGCCGTTCCCACTTAGGATCGACCGGAATTAGGGTTTTCTTGATGGGTCATTAGCTAACAGCAACTAGCGCCAAACCCGAGCGAACTACTTTACGCAGAAACGCCAGGTCCGAAGCGGATTCACGCTGCACTTGGTTCAAGGAGAATGGGAAACGAGAGGGATGCAACGCTCAACCTCTCTGCCATAAGGCATAGTCCCATTCCGTTCCCCTAAAACAGCATAAATCGGGTAAGACGTAACTCCAGGTCATCGTTCTCGTTATTTGTTTTGATGATGATGATCATTCCGCTGTTCTTCGAGATTTTTGAGAAAATTTCCCTGCTAACCGGGACCACCCAGCCGTAGGACGGACCCATGGTCCATCCTCCACACTTTCCTCGGTTTGTTTTAATTATGTAATTATCTAACACATTAATTTGACATATAACAATTAGCTTCTTTAATTAACCCTGTTAAGCACTGGTTCCTTCACGTAATCTTATCACGTGACATAGAAAAACAATATCAAGCAAGTTCTTTTAACATTTCATCATTTTATCTTTGAAATACAAGGAGTTCCGCCCGTAGGCTTGTCCATAATCTGCCCAAAGGCTATCCAGTGATTCCCAAGAATCACTATTCCAAGCTTCCGCCTGTAAACTAGCATGCGGGCCTCGAGATCCAATCCCGAGTCACGTTAGCCTCTTGTGCAGGACCCGAAAGGCGAGGGATCTACGGCCAGAGCCCCCCTTGGAACCCAAGCATCCTCCTACTCCAAGTAGAGCTCAACGGAGAGACCTCTCGCGGCGGGTTCGGTCCACGTTCCTGGCGTGGTGAACAACCCCCTTGGTTAGGGTTAGGCAGGTCGTCGGGGGTAACTGAAACTGCCTCTTCCTTCAGGCCTTTAACTTGAAGTATAGGTACTCTTTTAATTTGTAATTCATAATTCAAACAGATCCCTAAAATCTCTAGCAAGCACAAACATTTCCATTAATCAACCGAGTTGTTTGGCAAACTGCTAAGGAAGTGTTCTTTCCTTTTGAGTGTATCAGCACTCGTTCCCAAGGTGTCTTGTAAATTGGCAAGATCCTTTGCATTCTGGTGTAGGGCGTATCTTATTAACCCAACTTGGTCAACCCTAAAGTTCCTTAGATATGCTAGTTTCAGGTTTACAACTTTCCTTATTTAGAAGGATATCCAAAAATACGTCCTTTTGCAAGATAACTTGCGTGGGGATCTGCCATCCTTGATGAGGGTTTTTACCCTTTCTCCTTGTGAATCAATCACAAGACTAAATGATTTCGTACTTGCTGCACAAGTCCTGCGATGGAATAATCTGTTTTAGATCCTTTAAGCTGACGTATGTCGGGCCTAGGGTTTCTTTTTTTTAAAGAAGCTTAGGGACAAACCCTAGTTCTTTATCTTTACGAATTTATTGACCCTACAATAAGGAAAGTAGTCAAGTGCTTAGAGTATGAATATTTCTATGTTTAGATTGGTTTGGATATCTTTTGGAAGGTAATATTAATCGTCTTGTCACAGTTTTGCTATCCTTGTGACAATTTGCTTTTCAGTCAATACATATCAAATTAAACTTCCTTTTTCCTTGCAGATGAACTCATGCCAAATAACAAATACTTCCCTTGCTACGATGTGCAATTAGCAATGATAACTTCCTAGTAATTTGAGCAACGAAAGAAACCTTTCATGAATTTAATCATTTACAATGATTCGTTGCGAAAGGAATAAGACTAATGATGCAAGATATAATTTCTATACCTTTAGGATTTAGCTAAAATATACTACTATAGTAAATGGATAATCTTGCTCATAATTTATAATGCTTGATGCAATTCAAAGGAAACTAAGTTCTATACATTATCATTCATAAGCTAAACTCCTTCGTTACAAATAACTCGAACAAATATATCCTATCCTTAACAATTTCTCTTTGCATGATCGACTTAAAACCGAATTAAAGCCAAGAAGAAAAACTTGGTTTTGGGGTGAGATATCCACATGGATACCGGGAGATGACCCTCCCGTAGCTACGCCTTGGATTTTCTTAGGAGGCATCGCAATTGTAGTCCTTCAGACGTAGAAGAAGCTTTACACTCCTTTTCGGAATTCCACCGTCGCTCCCTTGCACTTCAATACTCTTCTTCTCTTTTTCGAGTAGGGGAAAAACCCAAAGTACCAAGGGTATTTTGAAAAGGCAAGGAACGGCTAAGGGGTTTATAAAAACACGGAGGGGAGCCCAAGGAAAGGGAGCCTAAGTGAACTTTAAAATCCTAAGGGAGGGGTAATAATAGGCACAAGTAGGGCCATTGGAGGGTTTTATGACACGGGGTAAATGGGGTTTCAAGGAATAAAACGTGGGGGGGGGGTGTGATCCCGAAGCCAAGGGATAGGGCTTTTAGGGATTATACATGGGTTAAAAAATGTAATGAGACCCTTAAGTCCTTCCTGCTCTTGAGAGGGGTGACTCCAACGTGAAGGGAAAGGGGTTTTAGCATGAGGGTGAAAGGGGACTTAAGGGGTTTTTAAAACCCGGCAGGGGGGGTTCTAATACCCATGGAAAAGGGGGTTTTTGACATGGGGGGTGAAAGGGGGCTTTAGGGGAATAAAACACCGGGGGGGTGAAAGATATAGGAAAGGGGGTTAAAGAGGCCCCCCCTTTGGAAGCTTCCAAGCTTCCAGAAGCTCAAGACCACGTGGAGGGGGAGACTAAGATCTCCACGTGGGGGTGGGAAATTGGAGGCCGTCACACGGCTGTGACGACCAGGAGGTTGTGGCATGGCAGATGGGAGGCAACGCCCTCCTGGCGTTAATTTGCAACGTTCTCCCTCAACTCTTCTCCCTCATACTGCGGCGGCAGCGTCTCTACCTCTCCCCTCCTCGCAACATCCCAGCTCCTCCTCTTACTCCTCCCCCAGGCTCCTTCCTCGTATATTCCCTTCTCTCCTTATGGCGGCAGCGTCATCTTCCTGATCTCCGGCGGCCACCCCCACTTTAGCCTGCGCCCCCTTGATCTTAAATAGGGGAGGGGAGGGGGATCCTCCCTCCCCTGCGTGGCATCACGCATGCCTTCCCCTTCTCTCCAAGCTCCACCAAGGAGCTTAATTACTCCTTCTATTCCCCTCCCCCTCCAGCTCGTCAGTCGGCTGGGGGGGATAAGGGGAATAATTTTTTTTTTCATTATCCTTATTTGCGAAAAAGATTTTTTTAGAACGTTACATTCTCTCCCCCTTAGAGGAATTGAGATGTCCTCATCTCGAGATAAATTGGGGATATTGATGGATGAGAGTGCCTTTATCTACCCAGGTGGCATCCTCTTCGGAATAATCTTTCCACTGGACGAGGCATTCTCTTAAGGTTCTAGATCTTAACTGTCTCTCCCTCACATCTAAGATCCTATCCGGCCTTAGTTCAAGGACTCCTTGACTAGGCATTACAATTTGTTGGTCATCAAGTACATGATTAGGATTGGGTACATATTTTTTCAATAGGCTGATATGGAATACATTGTGAACCTTTAGGTTCTCTGGGAGTTGCAATCTATAGGCATTGGGTCCTAGGCATTTGAGGATTTTGTACGGCCCACAATACCTTGGACTTAGCTTCTTGCATTCTCCTAGGGATAGAGAACTCTTTTTAGGGCGTACCCGAATGAAGACCATGTCTCCTTCTTCGAAGACTCTTTCTTGACGTTTCAAATCTGCGTATGCCTTTTGTCTATCCTTGGCCACTTGTATATCTTGTCTTATTGACTTTATTTGATCATCCATGTCTTCCAACATTTGTCTTGACGCTTCAACTCTTAGGGTTGGATCAGAAAAGTTTAGGGGACTTCGACAATCATGACCATACAATGCTTGGAAAGGAGTCATCAGAATGCTCTACTGGTAAGAAGCATTGTAGGCAAATTCAACTAATGGCAAGTATTGAATCCACCTCTTCGGCTCTCGACAGCAGTATGCCCTAAGCATATCCTCGATGACTTGATTTACTCGCTCTGTTTGGCCATCCGTTTAGGGATGGTAGGCGGTGCTAAAACAAAGTTGAGTCCCAATAGCTTCAAAGATAGCTCTCCAGAAGTGTAATGTGAAGAGAGAATCTCGATCACTAATGATTCTTCTAGGTAACCCATGTAGCTTGAATATCTCCTTGATAAACAATCTTGCAATGTCGGAGGCTTTATAGTTTGTCTTTACTGGAATCAGGTGTGCAACCTTGGTAAGCATGTCAACCACAACCATAATGGAATTGTATCCTCCTTGGACTTGGAGTAAGCCCACAACAAAATCCATACTGATGAATTCCCATTTCATTTGGGGAATGTCAAGCGGTTGCAGTTTCCCTGGCATCATGACATGTTCGGCTTTGATACGTTGGTAAGACAAACACTCAGTGACATACTTCACCTTTAAGACTCTCCCAACGATAGCTCTTCCTAATTGCATTAAGAGTCTTAGCATAGCCAGGATGTCCTGAAAAAGGAGAATCATGAGCTTCCCATAATATCTTCTGCTTAAGTGACTGACTTGCTGGTATACACAGCCTTGTTCTATAGTAGACAAGTCCATTATCAATGGAAAATTCCTGATACTTAGCTTGCAACTTTTGATTCTGCTCCTTGGTAGATATTTCCTTTATCATTGTTTGGTAGGCCAAATCATGGCATGCTTCCTCTCTAGCTAGTTCAAGTATAGGGTTGTTTGGCATAGATACTTTTGTAGCCCGAGATCTGGCCGTTGATGGATTCTGCAAGATTAGGGAATTTAGGAATGCCTTGCGACTGAGTGCATCGGCAACTACATTCTCCTTCCCTGGTCGGTACTTGATTTCAAAATCATATTCCTCCAATACTTCAATCCACCGACGTTGCCTCATGTTGAGCTCGTTCTGGGTAAAAATAAATTTGAGACTCTTATGATCGGTTACTAGAGTAAACTTGTTACCCAACAGGTAGTGTCTCCAAAGCTTTAGAGTATGGATGACAGCTAGTAATTCCAGATCATGCGTGGCATAATTCTTTTCATGACTCTTCAATTTCCTTGAAGAGTATGCTACTGAATGACCTTCCTGCATAAGTACACACCCCAAGGCAAGAATTCTAGCATCAGTTACTACCTCGAATTCCTTATTGAGGTCAGGAAGTTTTAAAATAGGTGCTGATATCAAACTTTTCTTCAATTTGTCGAAGCTATTTTGTTCGGAAGTTGACCATATAATGGAAGTCTGCTTCTTTAGTAAGTCTGTAAGAGTTGCTGCAATCAAAGCATAGTTTTTGATGAAGACCCTATACCATCCTGTCAATCCAAGAAAGCTACGTATCTCTTTGATGGATACTGGTATTGGCCATTCAAGCACATCTCTGACCTTGGCTGGGTCTACTGATATTCCTTCTGATGATACTATGAATCCCAGATATTCAATCTGACTCTTGAAGAATGCACACTTCTTCATTTTTGCATACAGCTTATGAGACCTCATTGTCTCAAGGACAATCCGAAGTTGAGGTTCATGATCTTCTTCCTGTTTAGAATAGACTAAAGTGTCATCGAAAAAGACAAGCACGAAATCATCAAGATATGGTCTAAAGATATCTTGCATTAATCTATTGAAGGTGGCAGGTGCATTTGTAAGCCCGAATGACATAACCAGGAACTCAAAGTGCCCATATCTTGTATTGAAGGCCGTCTTTGGAATATCTTCTTCCTTGATCCTTATCTGATAGTAACCTGACCTGAGATCAATCTTGGAGAAGATCTTTGCACCTTGAAGACGATCAAGAAGCTCATCTATTCTAGGAATAGGATACTTGCTCTTGACTGTTGATTGATTCAACCCTCGGTAATCAATACATAGTCGAAGTGTCCCATCTTTCTTTTTCTGAAAAAGTACTGGAGCTCCCCACGGTGAGTTGCTAGGCCGGATGTAACGCTGATCTAACAATTGCTTGAGTTGTTCCTTCAACTCAATTGCTTCCGGTATGGACATCTTATAAGGTCTCTTTGCAATTGGTGCAGCTCCAGGCACGAGCCTAATCTCATGATCTACTTCTCTTTGAGGCGGAAGTTCAATCAATTCCTCAGGGAATACGTCAGCGTATTCCTTTAGCCAAGAAGGTCCCTCATGAGATTCTTGCTTTTGATCTAACTTGTTGAGTTTGATCAGGTAAACGGGTAATCCTTTTCTGACTCCTTTTATGATCCGAGGTACTTTGGCTAATTGGATTCTTGGCACTCCTGCCTCACCTTGAGTTGTGACAAATTCCCTTTCAGAGTTTCGAAAGGAAACTTGACCCTTTCCATAGTGGATGTGGGCGTCGTTGGGCTTAAGCCAATCCATCCCGAGTAGACACTCATGGATACCTAAATTCATGACTCTGAATTTGACTGAAGTCTTTTTTCCTCCCAGAAAGAATTCCACCTTAGCAGTTTACCTAGTACAAGTTACCTCACGATCGTTTGCCAACTCCACAAGCAGGGTAGGTGCTTCTACTGTGGTTATTCCTAAATTTTTTGCACATGTTGGTGAGATAAAGGAATGCGTACTGCCACAATCAATCAAGGTTTTGAAACCTTTACCTTGATAGTCCGATGGTGTTTGAATCACCGAGAACTGGCGATTCAGCCCTTTCTTGTGTACAGCGGCATGAACTGTCGCTTTTTCGAATTCAGCTTCCATAGTCGGATCTTCCTCTTCTTCTTCTTCGCATCTTTGCCTATTGGCAATGCAAGCAGTTCTTCCTCTTCCACGGGTAACGGCTCCTTGACCGCGGCCTGCACCTTGGAAAGGCGTTTGACGATGTCCTCTGCTGAGCTTGGGACATTGCCTCTTGAAGTGACCGGGTTCGTTGCAGTGGAAACAACAGAGGTTTCGGCCGTTACTTTGAGTAGGAACAAAGTTGTTGACGTTATTTGTCCTTGCTTTCTTCCTTCGTCCCTGATTATGACCTTGAACTCTCTTCATTTGAGGTCTGAATGCTCCTCTGTTCGGGTCACTATAGGACCAAGTTTTGTTACCCCTTGGTCTAGCTTGCACCTCCTGAATTATAGGCGCCGCTCGAATGAGTGCATCCTGAAGATCTGATGGATGCATAGATTCGAGACGGGTATTTACGGGTGGATTTAAGCCCGCACAAAATTTGGACACCTGCTGCGTCATGTCCATCTGTGGCGCATACTTTAAAAGTGAGACAAATTTAGAGTAGTATGCGTCAAGAGTGAGTCCTAACTGTTTTAGCTCGTAGAACTCATTCATTTTCTGCGTATGATATGCAGGTGGTAAATATCTTCCATGCACAGCTTTCTTCAACTTCTCCCAGGTAACGGACCCCTCTGAAATCCCTTGATCCGTGCACCATTGCTTCCACCAAAGTCTGGCTTCGTCGGTGAGCTTTAACTTGGCGAGCATGGCCTGATTGGTAGGGGCAGTACCAATTGCTTCAAAGTAATCCTCCATGGATTCAATCCAAATTTCAGCATCAGCCTGGACGAATCTGCCTCTCCTGTCAAACTCGGGTGGCTTTATCTGCTTGAGGAGGAATTTTTTCTCCTGGGTCACAGCAGTACTTGATGTAGGAGGTGAATTTGGAACCTGTACCTGGGGTTGTGCCTAGATAAAAGTTTTCTTAACGTCATTACATGATAATCGACGTTAGCTTATCTTTCATTTTTAGTTCAGCTATCTCGTAAACAATGTAGCTACTTAACTTTTTAACAACTCTTATGCACAGCCACATATTGATAAAAAGAAGTCTTTATTTGTATTTACATGGGCATAGCCTTATACAATGTTTCGTGTGACGATAAGCCAATCATTACATTCAGTTTGGGGAGAACAACGTTGTATTGCATTTGTCTACAGGAACTGTGTAATAGTAGGGTTTTGGGTCATGGATCTTTAGGAATCGATAATTCATTGGAAGTTCAGGATACCCTTTCCGTTGGAATCCATACTTCTCATGGCGGCCCAATACTTTAATCCTGTCGGCTGGGATTACACGGGTTACTTCCTCATATACATATGAGTTCATTTCAACCCTCCAACCTTGAATATGTAAAGTCGAATTTACGTGAGCTTCCACAAAAATGAACAGCTTCACGACTTTCAAGTCTTCCAACCACTTGATCCTCTTTAGGTTGGTCTGTAGATAAGCAAACTTGTGGGCGGCTATATAGTAGATTCCTAAAGACCCCGTCCATCTTCGTTCTATGTATAAAGGTGATGGATTATAAATCTGCTCCAGGATGTTCATCATCCCAATTCTTTGTCTATAAAAGGGAGAATGCATTGCAGTCATAAACATGACCCGAAATACCAAAAATTTGTTCCACGCTTCATAACTCTGCAAGACAGCATTGAAGGTAAGGAAATGTTTGGACAGCAACAATTTCTTTACTTCATTTTATTGAGATCTTATAAAAGCAATTCCGTTATTGGTCGGCTCTGATACCAACTGTAACGTGTCCACTAGTATCATCCAGGACACGTCTTAGCAGTCCATCGGAAAGGATGTCTAGAAAACTCCGCCCGAGATTTTTGAGAAAAGTTCCCGGCTAACCGGGACCACCCAACCGTAGGACGGACCCACGGTCCATCCTCCGCACTTTCCTCGGTTTGTTTTAGTTATGTAATTATCTAACACATTAATTTGACATACAACAATCAGCTTCTTTAATTAACCCTGTTAAGCACTGGTTCCTTCACGTAATCTTATCACGTGACATAGAAAAACAATATCAAGCAAGTTCTTTTAACGTTTCATCATTTTATCTTTGAAATACAAGGAGTTCCGCCCGTAGGCTTGTCCATAATCCGCCCGAAGGCTATCCAGTGATTCCCAGGGATCACTATTCCAAGCTTCCGCCCGTAAACTAGTATGCGGGCCTCGAGATCCAATCCCGAGTCACGTTAGCCTCTTGTGCAGGACCCGAAAGGCGAGGGATTTACAGCCAGAGCCCCCCCTAGCACCCAAGCATCCTCCTACTCCAAGTAGAGCTCAACGGAGAGACCTCTTGTGGTGGGTTCGGTCCACGTTCCCGGCGCAGTGAACAACCCCCTTGATTAGGGTTAGGCAAGTAGTTGAGGGTAACTGAAACTGCCTCTTCCTTCAGGCCTTTAACCTGAAGTATAGGTACTCTTTTAATTTGTAATTCATAATTCAAACAGAGCCCTAAAATCTCTAGCAAGCACAAACATTTCCATTAATCAACCGAGTTGTTTGGCAAACTGCTAAGGAAGTGTTCTTTCCTTTTGAGTGTATCAGCACTCGTTCCCAAGGTGTCTTGTAAATTGGCAAGATCCTTTACATTCCGGTGTAGGGCGTATCTTATTAACCCAACTTGGTCAACCCTAAAGTTCCTTAGATATGCTAGTTTCAGGTTTACAACTTTCCTTATTTAGAAGGATATCCAAAAATGCGTCCTTTTGCAAGATAACTTGCATGGGGATCTGCCATCCTTGATGAGGGTTTTTACCCTTTCTCCTTGTGAATCAATCACAAGACTAAATGATTTCGTACTTGCTGCGCAAGTCCTGCGATAGAATAATCCGTTTTAGATCCTTTAAGTTTACGTATGTCGGGCCTAGGGTTTCTTTTTTTTAAGAACCTTAGGGACAAACCCTAGTTCTTTATCTTTACGAATTTATTGACCCTACAATAAGGAAAGTAGTCAAGTGCTTAGAGTATGAATATTTCTATGTTTAGATTGGTTTGGATATCTTTTGGAAGGTAATATTAATCGTCTTGTCACAGTTTTGCTATCCTTGTGACAATTTGCTTTTCAGTTAATACATATCAAATTAAACTTCCTTTTTCCTTGCGGATGAACTCATGCCAAATAACAAATACTTCCCTTGCTACGATGTGCAATTAGCAATGATAACTTCTTAGTAATTTGAGCAACGAAAGAAACCTTTCATGAATTTAATCATTTACAATGATTCGTTGCGAAAGGAATAAGACTAATGGTGCAAGATATAATTTCTATACCTTTAGGATTTAGCTAAAATATACTACTATAGTAAATGGATAATCTTGCTCGTAATTTATAATGCTTGATGCAATTCGAAGGAAACTAAGTTCTATACATTATCATTCATAAGCTAAACTCCTTCGTTACAAATAACTCGATCAAATATATCCTATCCTTAACAATTTCTCTTTGCATGATGGACTTAAAACCGAATTAAAGCCAAGAAGAAAAACCTGGTTTTGGGGTGAGATATCCACATGGATACCGGGAGATGACCCTCCCGTAGCTACGCCTTGGACTTTCTTAGGAGGCATCGCAATTGTAGTCCTTCAGACGTAGAAGAAGCTTTACACTCCTTTTCGGAATTCTACCGTCGCTCCCTTGCACTTCAATACTCTTCTTCTCTTTTTCGAGTAGGGGAAAAACCCAAAGTACCAAGGGTATTTTGAAAAGGCAAGGAACGGCTAAGGGGTTTATAAAAACACGGAGGGGAGCCCAAGGAAAGGGAGCCTAAGTGAACTTAAAAATCCTAAGGGAGGGGTAATAATAGGCACAAGTAGGGCCATTGGATCATCGAAGCTCTCTTTTCTTTGGATAAGGCTATGATCATATCACTAGCCTCTCGTTTGATTGGTAGATACATAACCTGGTATCTATTTAAATCATACATGTATCTATCTTGAAAGGATGGATTGCAAGTATCCACACTTGCATGAGCTTTGTCCTTGCCACAAAAGAACTAACCACCATCTTTAAAGAAGCCTATTTTACATTGTGCAGGACGGTCCCCAAAAACCATCATTAACATTGCACGAATTTTACATGTTTTGGAATGGCCTATTGGATCTTCGAATATATATTTTAGTGAATAATTATTAAAAATATCAAGAAATTTAATATAAAGGTCTTCTAACTTAGTAATTAGAGTCCGAAAAAAGGCATGAAATACATCACTACTTTTTCGTATGACTTTACAAGCACTCAAGGATAGAAATAAGATGAGAAGGGTACCTTTAGTAGAATCTTTCCTAGCATTTAGAACCTTTATTTCTACCACACCACAATCACACTGAGTTATTCAAGATACTTGGAACCCATCTCCATGGAGAAGAAGAGCCAAGTTACGAGGATCACCCTTTAACATATGTTTTTTATGTCGAATTCGAGAACGGTATTGTTTGCATACAAAGTTATAATCTTGATTCATTTCATTATAACTCATTCCTAGGACTTCAAAAAAACAAGATCTAGGAAATGTAGTATATACTTTCTTACATGATACATTCTTACACACAACAACCATCTCAACCATCTCATTTTTAACTCTTGGATTCCAAAAATTTGGAACTTCCCTACATTTTGACCCATCCCAAAATTCATTTATGTATTCAGGATACTCATGTATCTCTTTATCTAACCACCTATCTTTTTGATGCCACATTGTTTGCATGTCATGAAAAAAAATTTTACTTCGAGCTAAAAGTTTGATTTGTTTTCCTATTGGTAAATAATCAAAAGCTATAGTGTTCTTTCTAGGCTTTAAACATTTTTTACATTTCTCACAACACGCCAAACAATCGCGTTTAAGCTTAAAAATTTATGTTCCATCTTGGCATCCATATGTGACAATATTTCCAAAGTACAATTCCTCATTGCTAGGTAAAAAGTAATCAACTTCATGGGGATTTGTTTTATCACCTATACATAGCCGATAACATTGTGGTCTCACCATTCCAAGTCTATGAAATGCCGTTGCTGCCAACATGCTGGAGCTCTCACACCATCTAAATGAACATCCCATGTTTGTGGCAATGGGATCAATATTTACTTAAGCTTAGATTTGCTTTTTCTACACTACATTTTCTAATTATTTTTCCACCCAAATCCCCGAATAAGAGTTGAAGAATATTATCTTGAGCTATGATTGAGATTCGATGTTTGTCCCAAAGTGGCTGAGGCTCAATGAGTCCCTCTATAATTTGATGAGCTAATGATCACATTATATGGTTATTCGCACTATTAGACTCACTCTCATTATCTTCGTTGTGGCAATTATAGTTACTTTCATTGCGTTCCTCTTGACAAATACCATTGTTATTTTCATTAAGACTCTTGACAAAAGAGTCACATGGTGGGGTTTCATTTGCATTATTATTGTCGTTGCTATCAGTAAGGCCGTTGTTGTTAATCTTATTATTACTCTGTATAGTGAGATTATTATCATTACTATATGAACTTATTTCATCACTGCTTAGAAGACCTAAATTTCTACCCAATCCATTATATGCAAATTTGAATTGTTGATGTTTGAAATATGTGAAAGGGGCCACATAGCACCCACTAGCACAATATGCAACACAATCACACCACATCCCTTTTTTATCAAAAGGAGACAACTCAACTCTATTTGCTTGATCTTTAAAATAATATCAACACCTTCTTCAGTATGAGGATACAAGTTACCAACAAAGTCATGGTTATTGTGTCTAAAGTAGATGCTTCTATTTACTAATTGTCAGTCATGAGGGGCTCACTCATAGTAAAGATGACATGTCATCTGCGTGCAAGGACTTCTAAAAAAACCCCTATGTATGAAGCTTGTAAGACTAATATATCCCCCTATTTAAGCTTATAAGATATACACATGTATTGTAACAAATCCGAAATTTGAAAGTCCCATATGAAAGCCCTCATAGGGTTAATAATTTTTAAGCAAATTTTTTTATTAATTCCCCTCTCCTCCAGCCGACTGTCGAGCCGGAGAAAGAGGGGAATAGCAAGAGAGGCAAGCTCCTTGCTGGAGCTTGCCTAGGTAAAGAGCCATGCCTGTCGACATGCAAGGGAGGGAGCATCTCCCTCCCCTCCCCTATTTAAACCGTGAGGGCGGCCAGAGATGGGACGACGGAGAGGGACGACTGAGCACTACACTGATGCTTAAGGGGAGGACTGCGCCTGAGCCACTAGAGAGAGTGCTGCCGCCTGCTGATTTGCGAGGAGTGAAGTCGCCATGCTCGTGAGGGAGAGAGGAGGACTGCCACGGTACTACTGAAGGAGGAGACGACGCCGAAATCTGTCGCCTCTGCTGTCAGTCCGCACCCAGCCGCGTCAAACGATACCAATTCGGCGTTGTGATTTTCCCCCCTGCCACGTGGTTCTGAAGCTGTAGAAGCTTCTTGGGGGGAAGGTTCTAAGGGGGCTTTATAAGCCCCCTTTCCTGTTGAGATATCGAGCTCCACTCGTGATATGCCACGGTGACCGTTGTGCATTTATGTCACCGACTTGTCAGTTGCAGATGCGGTTGGTACACCGCCCATGAATAATAGCTAGATGACAGCTATCCTTATCTACTCTAGTTCGTGGCTCAGTTAGTATGCCACCTTAGTTAGTTGAGTTTGGTTTGAGACCCACATATAGGGTTCTTCTATTTCTATGTACTTGAGTTCTTTTGGCTTACACAACTAAGAAGAGGAAAACTGTTTTCAGCCTCTACCTTTGTGTGTATTCCCCCATTGTGCAAGCAAGAAAGCTACAAGTGAGACTCCTTCCTTCTCTCCCACAATCTTGACATGGTATCAGAGCCTTGTTCGCGGTAAGGAGCTCAAGAAAGCAAGCCAAGCTCGCGGTGTTCTGGTAAGAGGAGCAGTGTTGCTTTCATTTTCTGTTTTGGGAGCAGATGTCTGTAGGTAGCACAGCCGGAAATTGCAAGAGTGCATTGTCTCAGGTTGAGACGCCCTTTGTAGTGAAGGTAGTATATGCTACGGGACAAGGGCTTTAGCCCTTGGCGACCCTGTTTTTTTTATTTGAGGCCATTTCGGAGCTTGTTTTGGAGGCGGAAGTTTTCTGTACGCACTCAGGAAAAGGGCCAGTTTTATGCTGTGCAGCCACTATTCTACAGGTCGGTGAAAAGTTACTGTAGAAATTGCATCGTATGCTTGTGTGCAGAGACATTGGGAGTTATAGAATCATCCTTGTTGCGTGTTGATGCAAAATCGTCACTAGGAAGTGACTGTGTGGTTAAATACCACTTTCGTCAGTTTTGCAGATTTGCCCCTTGTGAGGCTGAAGCTGTGTTCTCTGCAGTGACAGAATTTTTTGCAGTATTCTATAATGGCGTCTGATTCTCTTTCACAGATTGTAACTGAAAAGCTTGACAAGAACAACTTCCAAGCATGGAAGTTTAGAATGACGAATTTCCTTATGGGAAAAGGATATGGGGAATTTGTTGCAGGAAATGAAGAACCAGTTCTTCCTGATGTTCCCAATCAACAGCAAATGCAGGCATTCAAAGCATGGCATGAGAGAGCCAGGAAAGTTATGTACTGGCTGTCTATCAGTATTTCAGACTCTATGATTGTGCATATTCAGGATGCAAGTACACCAAAGGAGGCATGGGATACTTTGTCAAAAATGTATAGCACAAATACGCAAGCCAGGAAAATGCAGCTCAAGCAAGAGTTGCATAATGTGCAAAGAGAAAGTATGAGCATCAATGACTACCACATGAAGGTGAAGAAGATTGCAGATGCACTTGCTTCCATTGGGTTGCCAGTGGAAGATGATGATTTAGTTTCTGTGACCTTGAATGGTCTAGGAAAGGATTATGCACAGTTTCGGTCATCCATTTCAGTTCGTGAAAGATTTCCTGATTTTGAGGAGTTGATTGCTCTTCTAATTTCTGAGGAGCAGAGAAATGGTGGTGCATCTTCTTCAGGAGGAACTTCAAAAGAAGCTGTCTTCTACTCAAATGCTGGAAGAGGTAGAGGCAGAGGTAGAGGAGGCCGATCTGGAGGCCATGGTAGAAATCAGAATATGCAGCAAACTCAAGAAAACCAGTCCTATGGAGGAAGACGTGGTAACTCTAGAGGCAGGGGAAGCCAAAGAGGTCGTGGTGGATGGCAAAGAGGCCAAAATGCAAACAGTAATGTTGAATGCTACTACTGTGGAAAAATGGGCCATATGGCTAAAGACTGCTATAAAAAGCAGAATGACACATCATGAATGGGAAATTGCAACAAGGGAATTATGCATCTTCTAGTAGACAGGGTGATGACAGAAATGAGCATTTGTTTATGGTGCAGCACATGAACAATTCTGTGACAAGTGCAGAAGAAAGCAATGATGTGTGGTATGTTGACTCGGGTGCATCAAACCACATGACAGGTCATGCAGAATGGATGGAGGATGCAAGGAAAATGGAAAAACCAGGATTTGTGGAGACTGGTGATGATACTGCACATCCTATTGTGCAGATTGGAAAAATTCCTTTGTCTATGCAGGATGGGAAAAAGAAATACCTGTCCGATGTATTTCATGTCCCGAATATCACCAAGAATCTGATTTCTGTTGGTCAAATGGTTGAGCAGGGCTTGCAGGTCAGATTTAATCCTCATGGATGCTTTGTTGAGGATATGAAAAATAAAGGTCGCTTGATAGCAAAAGGAAAGAAGAAGGAAAAAATGTTTACATTGGATGCAGACATGCATGAATTGAGTGCAGCAATGTTTGCACATGGGACCGGTGTAATTGCAGATATTGATATCTGGCATAAACGCATTGGTCATGTTAATGTACAGCGACTTAAATCAATGCAGGCCCAAAATATTGTTGCAGGATTGCCTAAATTCAAGGTTGCAGAAATGCATAAGGTATGTGAAGCCTGTCAATTTGGAAAGCAGGCAAGGAAACCATTTCCTAGACATGTTCAAGAGAGTAAGAAGCCATTGGAATTAATCCACTCTGATGTGTGGACTACTAAAGCTGCATCTCTTGGAGGCTGTCATTATTTTGTCACTTTTATTGATGACTATAGCAGAAAAGTTTGGGTGTATTTTATGAAAAAGAAAAGTGAAGTTTTTGGGCATTTCAAAACTCTTAAAGCTATGGTTGAAAAAGAAACAGGCCTGCAAATAAAATGCCTAAGGTCAGATGGAGGGGGAGAGTACCTCTCAAATGAGTTTGCAAGGTTCCTGTAGGAGCATGGTATAAAGCAGCAATATTCATGCAGTCATACCCCACAATAAAATGGAATTGCAGAAAGGAAAAACAGGCATATTTGAGAGGTATCTCGTGCCATGCTCAATGAAAAAGACCTACCAGAGTTTTATTGGGTTGAGGCAGTTGCTACAGCAGTCTACATAATGAACATGACTCCCACTGCAGCAATACATGGGATGACTCCAGAGGAGAGGTATACTGGTAGGAAACCAGATATTTCTCATTTGAAGATTTTTGATTGCATTGCCTATGTTCATGTGCCAGATGAGTTGAGATCCAAGTTGGATCCAAAAGCTGAGAAGTGCATCTTTATTGGTTACTCTTTGCAGCAGAAAGGGTATAGATATTATAACCCTTCTACTCGTAAGTTTACAGTGAGCAGAGATGTTGTTTTTGATGAGATGAGTAGCTGGTATAAACTAGTAATGTGATTGATGATGTAGATACACAAAATGGTAATGCTGCACAGAATTCACAGCAGCAGTCACAAAATATTAGTGGACCTGGAGCGTCCTCTAGCAGTGGTTCACATTCTTCACCATGGACAGGCAGATTGAGATCAGGAGAATCTTCTCAAAGCAATGTAGATAGTGGTATGCAGGTATCACGAAAAGGAAAAGAGAATGTAGATCAGCCCATGTTTGATGTGAATGCAGGTCACTCTTATGTGGATGGTGAATCCAGTGGCTCAGAACAGAGCATTGATGATGAGTTGGGTATTCCTTCTATTGTTACACCTGGAGTAAGGAAGACTAGGGATGTTTTGAGAGCACCTGGGAGTGAACCTACTTTGCGCAGGTCTACCAGAGCTAGGTATCCTGTGGATGCTGAAATATGATGGATTTACATTCATTCACTATGCATATATGGTCAAAGTGATACAGGAACCAGAACCCACTTCTTTTGAGCAAGCCATGAGAAAAGAAAAATGGGAGAAAGCCATGGATGAAGAAATGGATGCCTTGGAAGCAAATGCTACATGGGAGTTGGTATCCTTGCCTAAAGGTAAACATGCAATTGGTTGTAAGTGGGTTTATAAGGTGAAGCACAATGCAGATGGTTCTGTGAACAGATACAAGGCAAGATTAGTAGTCAAGGGGTATGCACAAACATATGGCATTGATTATGAAGAAACATTTAGTCCGGTTGCAAGGATGGCAACGGTAAGAGCAGTCATTGCTATGGCTGCATCAAAGGAATGGTCTTTACATCAGATGGATGTAAAGAATGCCTTCTTGCATGGTGATTTGCAAGAAGAGGTATATATGGAGCAGCCACCAGGTTATGTGCATGCTGTTCATCCTAAGTTTGTTTGCAGGTTGAAGAAAGCATTGTATGGCTTGAAGCAAGCACCTAGAGCATGGTCTGACAAGATAGGACAGTATCTTGTCACTATTGGCTTTCAGATTTCCAAGGCAGATTTCTCACTTTATGTGAGAAAAACAGAGAAAGGTATTATGCTACTTGTCATTTATGTTGATGATTTGATTATGACAGGTGACAGTGATGAAGATATCCTTCATGTGAAAATGCTATTGAAGCAAAAGTTTGAGATGAAGGATTTGGGAGAGCTGCGTTATTTCTTGGGCATCGAGGTGATTAGATCACCAAGTGGGATACAGCTCTTGCAGAGGCAGTATGGATTGGACATGCTGTCCAAATATGGGATGACATGCTGTAAGCCTATTTCAGTTCCTTTGGAGCAGAATGTGAAGCTGAGCACAGATGCAGGTGAGCTTCTCGAAGACCCTACTACGTACAGACGCATAGTAGGAAGTTTGATTTATATGACTATTACCAGGCTAGATTTGAGCTATGCTGTTGGATTGGTAAGTCAGTTTATGCAGGCTCTAAGGAAACCGCATTTGGATGCGGCTAGACGCATACTCAGGTATGTGAAGTCCACATTGCAGTATGGACTACTTTATGAGACTGGGGTTCAGATACAATTGCATGGATACACTGATGCTGATTGGGCTGGTAGTATTTCTGATAGACGATCTACCAATGGATATGTGTTCTCTTTTGGGAGTGCTGCAGTCACTTGGAGCAGCAAGAAACAGGCTATAGTTGCCTTGTCGAGCACAGAGGTTGAGTACAGGGGTGCAACAATGGTTGCATGTGAGGTAGCTTGGTTGCATAAGCTACCCTACAGATGGGCCAGTTGTCATTTATTATGACAATATGAGTAGTATACATTTGGCAAATAACCCAGTCTATCATGCTAGAACAAAGCACATTGAGGTGCATTATCACTATGTGCGGGAGAGGGTTTTACTAGGTCTTATTGATCTAGTTTATGTTAGCACAGAGGATCAGGTAGCTGACATATGCACGAAGGCATTGGGTGCAGAGAAGCTACGCAAGTTTAGAGACTAGCTTGGTGTGCAGGAATTGGGATTGAGCTCGAGGGGGAGTGTTGAGATATCGAGCTCCACTCGTGATATGCCACGGTGACCGTTGTGCATTTATGTCACCGACTTGTCAGTTGTTGCAGATGCGGTTGGTACACCGCCCATGAATAATATCTAGATGACAGCTATCCTTATCTACTCTAGTTCGTGGCTCAGTTAGTATGCCACCTTAGTTAGTTGAGTTTGGTTTGAGACCCACATATAGGGTTCTTCTATTTCTATGTACTTGAGTTCTTTTGGCTTACACAACTAAGAAGAGGAAAACTATTTTCAGCCTCCACCTTTGTGTGTATTCCCCCATTGTGCAAGAAAGAAAGCTACAAGTGAGACTCCTTCCTTCTCTCCCACAATCTTGACATTTCCCCCCCCAAAAGAACTCAAACCTTAAAGGTCTTATTACCTCCCCCCCGTGTTTTAAAATTCTCTTAGCCCCCCTTCCTTTGGGCTTGAACCCCGCCCCTCCCCCCCATCTTTAAACCTTCCTTAGCCCATTCCTTTGTGGCATCTTGAAACCCCCCTTAAAATTCCACTTTAAGGCTTCCTTAGGGTTTTTTTTCCCCCCCTCAAAAAGCTTGACCGTAAGGGTCCTTTTCCTCCCCATGATTATAAATCTTCCCTAAGGGACCCCTTGGCCTTATTCTTTCACCATGCTAAATACCCCTTGGAGCTTTGTTTTTTCTCCCCACTCGTAAAAGAAAAAAGAGTGTTGAGGGTCTTTTGACACCTCCCTTTCCCACCCAAAATCCCTCGTAAGGGATTCCACACCTTTTTATTCCCCGTTGGTGCGAGTCCTTACAAGGACATTAAGCCCTTCCCATGGCTTTAATGGGTCTTATCCGCAAAATATTTTGAAACACCCCTTCTTTCGAAATCCCTACTTCAAGGAGGGAGCCTTCTAAAACTACTTTCGACGGACGGTGCAAGTTATTGCTAAAAAGGGAGCGATGGTGGAATTCCAAAGAGGAGTTGTAAAGCTACTTCCATGACGGAAAGACTACAATTGCGATGCCTCCTAAGAAAGTCCAAGGCCGCGGGAGGGTCGTCTCCTGGCATCCACGTGGACATCTCACCCCAAGTCTTAATTTGGTATTGTTATAATTCAATCGTGCAAAGGATAATTGTTGGAAATAGGATGAATTCTTTGTTTTAAAGGCTTTAGAAAAATTAGCTCACAACAGAGGAATTTAGCCATTAATATTTTCAATAAAATAAGCAAAATAAAGGCTGCATAAATGCATTTCTAGCAATTAGTTTTATGCGTTGCAATGAGTTAAAATTAGATTAATGACCATTGTTATAAAATGGATTTAAAATAGTATACTTCGTATTAAACATAGAAGTATAAACTGCATATTGCATTATTAAGCCATATCTTCTTCGCAAGGAATCATCATAGGAAATGATAGGAATCTTTAGGAAAGTGCAAGGCATAAAATGATTCTTACGATGCATAACTCTAGGAAATTATGGTTTGTCAACTGCATAAAATATCATGAAAAAGGTTGCTTGTTTAGCATGAAATTTTTTTCGCAAAAATATAAAAAGATTAGTTGGAATTAACCTAACCTATGCCTGACCTTAATTGATAAGTTAAGGTTGAAAAAATCAATTTACACATAGACAACGAGTCATGTGAAAAATGACCACGTAATTATCTTCTATAGTTAAACAAATTGGCATAAACCTAAAACTCCTAAGCCGCGGAGTACTTGTTTAGAATGAGTTAAATTCCAAAAAAATTCAATAGGAATTAATACATAACCTAATCGTTACGTATTTCTAAAATTGAAACTCCTATACCCTAAATACTTGCCCACTTCACCGAAATGTAGGGACAGTGAAACATATTTGGAAAGTGAGCTAGGGTTTGTCCCTAAGAATCTTACAAGATGGAACGTGGAAACCCTAGGTCTAACGATGTCAGCCTAATGTAATCAGGAACAGATTGTTTCGTGACTCCGTTCAATGAGTAGAATAAGTCTCATAGTCGATGCGATACTTGCGCAGCAAGCACGGAGTCATATGATATTGTGATTGAATCACAAGGGAATGGCCAAATTCTTGCCATGAGGTTGGCAGGTCCTTACGCAAGTTATCTTGCAAGAGGATGAATAATCATCCTAATTTAGTATCTTTCTTGAGTAAAGAAGATTGATTGGAAACTAAAGACCAGCCGATAAACTGAAATAACCGATGAACTTAAGGTTTGACCAAGTCGGGTTAATAGGGTACGCCCTAACCCAGGATATAGGGGATCTTGCCAAGTTGCAAGTCATCCCGAATGGAGGGCTGGATACATTCAAAAGGAAGGATTCATTCCTTAGCAGTTTGCCAACAAAAATGATCAATGGAAATGTTTGTGCTTGCTACAGATTTTAGAGCACTGTTTGGCTTTGTTTGATCGATAAATTAAAAGACAAATGGATATCTATACTTCAGGTTGAAGGCCTGAAGGGAGAGGCAGATTCAGTTACCCCCGACTACCTGCCTAACCCTAACCAAGGGGGTTGTTAACCACACCGGGCAAGTGGACCGAACTCGTCGCGAGAGGTCTCTGCATTGAGCGCTACTTGGAGCAGGAGGATGCATGGGTGCCAGAGGGGGCTCTGGCCGTAAATCCCTCGCCTTTCAGGCCCTGCACAAGAGGCTAACGTGACTCGGGATTGGATCTCGAGGCCCGCATACTAGTCTACGGGTGGAAACTTGGATTGGTAATCCCTGTGGATTGCTGGATAACCTTCGGGCGGATTGTGGATAAGCCTACCGGATGGAATCTTTGTATTTCAAAGATAAATATGATAACCTGTTAATAAGGAACTTGTCTGATATTGTTTTTCTATATCAAGTGATATGATTACGTGAAAGAACCAGTGCCTAATGGGCTAATTAAAGAAGTTGATTTGCTACATGTCCAACTAATGTGTTAGGTAATTAAATAACTAAAACAACTCGAGGAAAGTGCGGAGGATGGGCCATAGGTCCATCCTACGCATGGGTGGTCTTGGTTGGCCAGGAACTTTTCTCAAATCATGAGGGACAGCAGCAGGAAGATCGTCAAAGAACAGAACAACAAAAGTGTTGACCTAGAGTTATGATTGATCCCGATTTACGCTGTTTTAGGAGAAGATAATGGGAATATACCTTATGGATGGGAGGTTGAGCTTTGCATCGTTTCCCATTCTTCTTGAACCAAGTGCAGCGTGAATCGGCTTCGGACCTGGCGTTTCTGCGTAAAGTAGTTCGCTTGGGTCCGACGCTAGATGACGTTAGGAAATGATCAATAAGGAAAACCCTAATTCAGGTCGATCCTAAGTGGGAATAGTCGGAATACTTCCACTACATGGCAGACGCGGAAAGCCCTAGATCGCAAACCCCGTAACATTCCATGGGAGTGCCGGGCGGAGCTTTCTAGACATTCTTTCCGATGGACTGCTAAGACGTGTCCTGAAGATACAAGTGGACACGTTACAGTTGTATCAGAGCCAACCAACAACAGAATTTGTTTTATGAAATCTTAACAAGAAAAAGTAAAGTAAATGTTGATATTCCAAACATTTCCTTACCTTCAATGCTGTCTTGCAGAATTACGAAGCGTGGGACAAGTTCTTAGTATTTCGAATCATGTTTATGACTGCAATACATTCTTCGCATTATCGACAAAGGGTTGAGATGATGAACATCCTAGAGCAAAGCTATAATCCATCACCTTTGTACATGGAACGAAGATGGACTGGTGCCTCAGGAATCTATTATATAGCCTCCCACCGGTTTGCTTACCTACAAACCAACCTAAAAAGGATCAAGTGGTTGGAAGACCTGAAAGTCATGAAGCTGTTCATTTTTGTGGAAGCTCACGTAAACTCAACTTTACATATTCAAGGTCGGAGGGTTGAGATGAACTCATATGTATATGAGGAAGTAACCCGCGTAATTCCCGCCGACAGGATTAAAGTGTTGGGCCGCCATGAGAAGAATGGATTCCAATGGAAAGGATACCCTGAACTTCCAATGACTTACCGATTCTTGAAGATCCATGACCCGAAACCATACTATTATACAGTTCCTGTAGATAAATGTAATACAATGTTGTTCTCCCCAAACTAAATGTAATAATTGGCTTATCATCGCAAGAAATGTTTTACTCCCAAAGGGCTATGCCCATATAAATACAAATAAGATTTCTTTTTATCAATGTCTGATTGTGCATGAGAATTGATAAAAAGTTTAGCTACATTGCTTACGTGATAGAAGAATTGAAGATGTAATATGAATCAATAACCTTTATCGTATAATGACGTTAAGAAACCTTTATCCAAGCACAATCCGAGGTATAGGTTCCTAGTTCGCCTCCTACATCAAGTATTGCTGTAATCCAGGAGAAGAAGTTCCTTCTCAAGCAGATTAAGCCACCCGAGTTTGACGGGAGAGGCAGGTCCATCCAAGCTGATGTTGAAATTTGGATTGAATCCATGGAGGATTACTTTGAAGCAGCCGGTACTGCACCCGCCAATCAGGCTATGCTCGCCAAGCTAAAGCTCACCGGCGAAGCCAGGCTTTGGTGGAAGCAATGGTGCAGGGATCAAGGGATCGCGGAGGGATTAGTTACCTAGGAGAAGCTGAAGAAAGCCGTGTAGGGAAGATACTTACCACCTGCATACCGCACACAGAAAATGAACGAGTTCTACGAGCTAAAACAGCTGGGACTCACTCTTGACGCATATTATTCTAAATTTGTCTCACTTCTTAAGTATGCACCACTGATGGACATGACACAGCAGGTGTCCAAATTCTGTGCGGGTTCAAATCCACCAGTAAATATCCGTCTCAAATCTATGTATCCATCAGATCTTCAAAACGCACTCATTCAAGCTGCCCCTATAATTCAGGAGGTGCAGACTAGACCAAGAGGCAACAAAACTTGGTCTTATAATGACCCGAACAGAGAAGCATTCAGACCTCAGATGAAGAGAGTTCAAGGTCATAATCAGGGACAAAGAAAGAAAGTGTAATATGTCTAACGTTGAAAAATTTATGGTAATTTTTTTTCTTAATTCACCATCGGCGACGGTCATGCTGGAGGATGGAGAAGGAACTAGTAGGCCAGAAAGCTCCTCGCTAGAGCTTGCTCGGCCTCATGGTCATGCGGGGCGACACGAGGGGAGGGAGGATTTCCTTCCCTCTCCCTATGAAAACCCCCCCAACCAAGGAAAGGCAAAGAGGGGGAGTGAGAAGATGACGCTGCCTAGACTCGCCATACGGAGGAGCTGAAGTAGGAGGAAGAGGCGGACGAGGAGGAATATTGCTGAGGGTCCGCCGTGGTTTTGACCATAGAGGATCTCCTTCGAGGAGGCGGGTCAACGACGGCAGCACTATGAGGAGCTGAAGCCGCAAGGGGGAAGAGGGGGAGACTGCCGCCACATCTCAAGGCCTGGGAGGAGCCGCCGCCTACAGCCATCGACCTCAGTCGCAGCGTCATTTGGCCGACACGCCGCCTGTAAGTTTCCCCCACGTGGAGAAACTTTGGAAGCTTCCTGGGGGAAGCTTCGAAAGGGGCTTAATAAGCCCCTTTTCACACCTTTTCTTTCCCAGGGCTTAAAATTTTCCCCCTTTCACCCCCTCGTGTCCCCTTTTATCCCCCCCCTGGGTTTTTAAGACCCTTAAGCCTTTGTTATGGACTTTTGAAACCTTCTCCCCCCCCCCTCCCCCCCGTGTCCTATCACCCCTCTTATCCCTTAAGCCTACAACACCTCCATGTCCAAATACATTTTATGGCTCTCTCCCATGGGTGTTGGAACCCCATGTCTTACCCTTAAGTCCTTTCTTCCCTGTGATTTTTAAAGTTCACTCAACCCCTATCCTTAAGCCCCTTTTGTTTTTCCCTTGAAACCACACACCCCCGTGCTAATCCTTTAAAACCCCTATCCCTTTTCCTTGGAACCACCCCTATTTCCTCCATGTTACAACCTTCCCTAGTCCTTCCCTTGTGGCATATTGAAACCCCTTCTCTCCAAATTGACCTAAGGTCCTTCGACCTTACTTATAACCTTTACGGTTACTCTATTTCCTTGGAGTTCTCATCCACACCTTGTATTTTCCATCCCTTTTCGTTCCTTGTTTGAAGGAGTCATTAAAAGGACATTAAGCCTTTCCATGGCTTCAATGAGTCTTATTCGTAGAAGACTCTTAAACACCTTTCAAATTTCCCTGACTTCCAAGGAGAGAGCCTTCCAAAAACTACTATCGACGGGCGGTGCAAGGGAGCAACGGTGGATTCCAAAGAAGAATTGTAAAACTGCTTCCACGTCCGAACGACTACAATTGCGATGCCTCCTAAGAAAGTCCAAGGTGCAGTTGCAGAAGGGTCATCTCCCGGTATCCATGTGGATATCTCACCCCAAAACCAGGTTTTTCCTTCTTAATTTTATATCGTTGTAATTCAATCGTGCAAAGATGAATTGTTAGGGATAGGATATATTTTGTCCTAGTTGTTCACGACGAAGGAATTTAGTTTAATGGAACATGCAAAATAAATAAAGTATAAATGTATTTTTTTCAAATAGCATTATGCATTGAAATGAATTATGAGCAAGATTATTTACCCATTAAAGTAGTATACTTCGGTTAAGCCTAAAAGGTATAAAACTGCATCTTGCACTATTAACCCCTTCTTTTTACAACGAATCATCATGGAAAGTGCAAATCATGAAAGGATTCTTACGATGCTTAAACTATAGGAAGTTATCATTGCTAACTGCATAGCTTAGCAAGGGAAAGGTTGCTTATTTGGCATGATTTTTGTTCACAAGGAAAAGGGAAGATTAATTGAATGAACCTAACCTCAAATCGATAAAGTTTAGGATTGAAAACTCAATTGACACATAGATAACAAATCATGCAGAGGTAATCTCGATATTACCTTCTAAAGTCAACCAAATTAATATAGACTTAGAAATACCTATGCTACGAAATATTCACTGGGAATGAATTAAAATCCAAGAAACGTTTATACCTTAAATACTTGCCCACATTCCCTGATTGTAGGGTCAGTAAATTGTAAACGTAAAAGGAACTAGGGTTTGTCTCTGATTTTCTTAAAAGAAAATAATAAAGCTAGGAAACCCTAGGTCTAACAATGTCAGCTTAAAGAAACTGAAACGGATTGTTTCGTAACTCCATTATCGCATAGTACGATGCAGGACTTGCGCAGCAAGTACGAAGTCATATGGTCTTGTGATTGAATCACAAGAAGAAAGGCTAAATTCTCGCAACAAGGATGGCGGATCCTTACGCAAGTTATCTTGCAAGAGGATGTATACTTTGATATCCTTCTGAGTAAGGAAGGTTAAAAACTAGAAACTGAAGTATCCAATGAACTTTAGGGTTTGACCAAGTTGGGTTAATAGGGTATGCCCTAACCCAGAATATAATGGATCTTGCCAAGTTGCAAGACACCCCGGATCGAGTGTTGGATGCATTCGAAAGGAAGGATTCCTTCCTTAGCACTTTGACAACAACAAAATCGATCAATGGAAATTTTGTGCTTGCTAGAGATTTTAGAGCACTGTTTGACTTGTTTGACCAATGAATTACAAAATAAATAAGCATCTATACTTCATCTTGAAGGCCTGAAGGGAGAGGCAGCTTTAGTTATCCCCGACTGCCTGCCTGACCCTAACCAAGTGGGTTGTTGACCGTGCCGGGAACGTAGACCGAACTCGCCGCGAGAGGTCTCTCTGTTGAGCGCTACTTAGAGCAGGAGGATGCTTGGGTGCAAGGGGGGCTCTGGCCTAAATCCCTCGCCTTTCGGGTCCTGCACAAGAGGCTAACGTGACTCGGAATTGGATCTCGAGGCCCACATACTAGTTTTCGGGCGGAAACCTGGAATAGTGATCCCTGTGGATTGTTGGATAGCCTTCGGGCGGATTGTGGATAAGCCTATGGGCAGAACTCTTGTATTTCAAAGTTAAATATGATGACCTATTAATAAAGAACTTGTCTGATATTGTTTTTCTATGTCAAGTGATAAGATTACGTAAAGGAACCAGTGCTTAATGGGTTAATTAAAGAAGCTAGTTGTTACATGTTCAACTAATGTGTTAGATAATTACATAACTAAAACAACTTGAGGAAAGTGCGGAGGATGGGTCCGTCCTACGGTTGGGTGGTCCCAGTTGGCCGGGAACTTTTCTCAAATCACGAAGAACAGCGGAATGATCGTCAAAGGACACGAACAACAAAAGCGTTGACCTAGAGTTATGTCTTAACCCAATTTACATTGTTTAGGGGAACGGAAAGGGACTATGCCTTATGGCAGAGAGGTTGAGCTTTGCATCCCTCTCGTTTTCCATTCTCCTTGAACCAAGTGCAGCATGAATCCACTTCGGACCTGGCGTTACTGCATAAAGTAGTTCGCTTGGGTTCGACGCTAGTTGCTGTTAGGAAATGACCAATCAAGAAAACCCTAGTTCAGGTCGATCCTAAGTGGGAACGGCCGGAATACTTCCGCTACATGGTAGACGCGGAAAGACCTAAATCGCAAATCCTGTAACATTCCATGGGAGTGCCGGGCGAAGCTTTCTAGACATCCTTTCCGATGGACTGCTAAGACGTGTCCTGGATGATTCTAGTGGACATGTTATAGAAAGCAAGGAGTAATAATGTCAACAACTTTGTTTCTACTCAAAGTAATGGCCGAAACCTCCGTTGTTTCCACTGCAACGAGCCCAGTCATTTCAAGAGGCAATGTCCCAAGCTTGGTGGAGGACATCGCCAAGCACATTTCCAAGGAAGGGGCCGTGGTCAAGGAGCCGCTACCCGGGGCAGAGGAAGAATTGCCTGCGTTGCCAATAGGCAATTGTGCGAAGAAGAAGAAGAAGAAGATTCGACCATGGAAGCAGAGTTCGAAAGGGCGACAGTCCATGCCGCTCTACACAAGAAAGGCCTGAATCGCCAATTCTCAGTGATTCAAACACCGTTGAACTATCAAGGTAAAAGTTTCAAGACCTTGATTGTTTGTGGCAGTACACATTCCTTTATCTCACCAAATTGTGCAAAAAGATTAGGAATAGCCACAGTAGGAGCACCTACCTTGCTTGTGGAATTGGCAAATGGTCGTGAGGTTACTTATACCAGGAAAACTGCTAAGGTGAAATTCTTTCTGGGAGGAAAAAAGACTTCCGTTAAATTCAAAGTCATGAATTTAGGTATCCATGAGTGTCTACTCGGAATGGATTGGCTTAAGCCTAATGACGCTCACATTCACTGTGGAAAGGGTCAAGTTTCCTTTCGAAACTCTAAAAGGCAATTAGTCACAACTCAAGGTGAGGCTGGAGTGCCAAGAATCCAATTGGCCAAAGTATCTCAGATCATAAAAGGAGTTAGAAAAGGATTACCTGTCTACTTGATCAAACTCAACAAGTTAGATCAGAAGCAAGAGTCTAATGAAGGACCTTCTTGGCTAAAGGAATACACGGACGTATTCCTTGAAGAGTTGACTGAAATCCTGCCTCAAAGAGAAGTGGATCATGAGATTAAACTAGTACTAGGAGCTGTGCCAATTGCAAAGAGACCTTATAGAATGTCCATACTAGAAGCAGTTGAGTTGAAGAAACAACTCAAGCAACTGCTAGATCAGGGCTACATCCAGCCTAGCAGTTCACCATGGGGAGCTCTAGTATTGTTCTAGAAAAAGAAAGATGAAACACTATTGATTACCGAGGGTTGAATCAATCAACGGTCAAGAACAAGTACCCTATTCCTAGAATAGATGAGCTTCTTGATCGTCTTCAGGGTGCAAAGATCTTCTCCAATATTGATCTTAGGTCAGGTTATTATCAAATAAGGATCAAGAAAGAGAATATCCCAAAGACAGCCTTCAACACAAGATATGGGCATTTTGAGTTCCTAGTTATGTCATTCAGGCTTACGAATGCACCTACCACTTTTAACAGGTTAATGCAGGATATCTTTAGGCCATATCTTGATGACTTCGTGCTCGTCTTCTTCGACGACACTTTAGTCTATTCCAAATAGGAAGAAGATCATGACTCCCAACTTCGGATTGTCCTTCAGACAATGAGGGCGCATAAGCTGTATGCTAAGATAAAGAAGTGTGCATTCTTCAAGCGTCAGATTGAATATCTGGGATTCATAGTATCAGCAGAAGGAATCTCAGTGGACCTAGCCAAGGTCAGAGATGTGTTAGAATGGCCAATACCAATATCTGTCAAAGAAATACGCAGCTTTCTTGGATTGACAGGATGGTATAGGGTCTTCATAAAAAACTATGCTTTGATTGCAGCACCTCTGACGGACTTACTAAAGAAGCAAACTTCCATTGCATGGTCAACTCCCGAACAAAATAGCTTCGACAGATTGAAGCAAAGTTTGGTATCAGCACCTATTCTAAAACTTCCACACCTCAATAAAGAGTTTGAGATAGTAACTGATGCTAGCATACTTGCCTTGGGATGTGTGCTCATGCAGGAAGGTCATCTAGTAGCATACTCTTCAAGGAAATTGAAGAGTCATGAAAAGAATTATGCTATGCATGATCTAGAATTGCTAGCTGTCATCCATGCTCTTAAGCTTTGGAGACACTACCTGTTGGGTAACAAGTTTGCTCTAGTAACTGACCATAAGAGTCTCAAATGGATCTTTACCGAGAACGAGCTCAACATGAGGCAACGTCGGTGGATTGAAGTACTGGAGGAATATGACTTTGAAATCAAATACCGACCAGGAAAAGAGAATGTAGTTGCCGATGCACTTAGTCGCAAGGCATTCCTTAATTCCCTAATCTTGCAGAATCCATCAACAGCCAGATCTCTAGCTACAAAAGTATCTATGCCAAACAACCCTATACTTGAGTTAGCTAGAGAGGATGCATGCCATGACCCGGCCTACCAAACAATGCTAAGGGAGATCTATATCAAGGATCAAAATCAAAAGCTGCATGCTAACTATCATGAATTTTCTATCAATAGTGGACTTGTCTACTATAGAACAAGGTTGTGTGTACCAGCAAGTCAGTCACTTAAGCAGAAGATATTGTGGAAATCTCATGATTCCCCTTTCTCAGTAACATCCTGGCTATGCCAAGACTCTTAATATAGTTAGGAAGAGCTACATTGGGAGAGGCTTAAAGGTGACATTCTCAAATATGTCACCGAGTGTTTGTCTTGTCAACGTATCAAAGCCGAACATGTCAAGATGCCAGGGAAGCTGCAACCGCTTGACATTCCCCAAATGAAATGGGAATTCATCAGTATAGATTTTATTGTAGGCCTACCCCAAGTTCAGGGAGGATACAACTCCGTCATGGTTGTGGTCGACATGCTTACTAAGGTTGCACACCTTATTCCAGTAAAGACAAACTATAAAGCCGCAAACATTGCAAGATTGTTTATCAAGGAGATATTCAAGCTATATGGTTTACCCAGAAGAATCATTAGTGATTGTGATTCTCTCTTCACGTCACACTTCTGGAGAGCTATCTTTGAAGCTATTGGGACTCAACTTTGTTTTAGCACCGCTTACCATCCCCAAACGGATGGCCAAACAGAGCGAGTCAATCAAGTCATCGAGGATATGCTTAGGACATACTGCTGTCGGGAGCCGAAGAGGTGGATTCAATACTTGCCTTTAGTTGAATTTTCCTACAATGCTTCTTACCAACAAAGCATTTAGATGACCCCTTTCCAAGCATTGTATGGTCATGACTGTCAAAGTCCCCTAAACTTCTCAGATCCAACCTTAAGGGTTGAAGCTTCAAGGCAGATGTTGGAAGAGATGGATGACCAAGTAAAGTAAATAAGATAGGACATCCAAGCTGCCAAGGATAGACAGAAGGCATACGCGGATTTGAAGCGTCAAGATAGAATCTTTGAAGAAGGAGACATGGTCTTCATTTGCGTATGCCCTAAGAAGAGTTCCATATCCCTAGGAGATTGCAAGAAGCTAAGTCCAAGGTATTGTGGACCGTACAAGGTCCTGAAATGCCTAGGGCCTAATGCTTATAGATTGCAACTCCTTGAGAACCTAAAGGTTCACAATGTATTCCATATCAGCCTATTGAAGAAATATGTATCTAATCCTAACCATATACTTGATGACCAACAAATTGTAATGCCTAGTCAAGGAGTCCTTGAACTAAGGCATGACAGGGTCTTAGATGTTAGGGAGAGACAACTAAGATCCAGAACCTTGAGAGAATGTCTCATCTAGTGGGGAAAGACTATTCCGAGGAGGATGCCACTTGGATAGATGAAGGCACTCTCAACCAACAATATCCCCAGTTTATCTCGAGATGAGGACATCTCGATTCCTCCAAGGGGGAGAGAATGTAACAAATCCGAAATTCGAAAGTCCCATATGAAAGCCCTCATAGGGTTAATAATTTTTAAGAAATTTTTTTATGAATTCCCCTCTCCTCCAGCCGACTGTCGAACTGGAGGAAGAGGGGAATAGCAAGAGAGGCAAGCTCCTTGCTGGAGCTTGCCTAGGCAAAGAGCCATGCCTATTGACATGCAAGGGAGGGAGCATCTTCCTCCCCTTCCCTATTTAAACCGTGAGGGCGGCCAGAGATGGGACGATGGAGAGGGACGACTGAGCACTACATTAATGCTTAAAGGGAGGACTGCGCATGAGCCACTAGAGAGAGAGTACTGCCGCCTGCTGATTTGCGAGGAGTGAATTCGCCATGCTCGTAAGGGAGAGAGGAGGACTGCCATGGTACTGCTGAAGGAGGAGACGCCGTCGAAATCCGTTGCCTCTGCTGTTAGTCCGCGCCTAGCCGTCAAACGCCGCCAATTCGGCGTTGTGATTTTTCCCCCTGCCACGTGGTTCTGAAGCTGTACAAGCTTCTTGGGGGGAAGCTTCTAAGGGGGCTTTATAAGCCCCCTTCCCCCCCCCAAAAGAACTCAGACCTTAAAGGTCTTATTACCTCCCCCCCCTCCCGCCCCCCCCGTGTTTTAAAATTCTCTTAGTCCCCCTTCCTTTGGGCTTGAAACCCCCCCCCCCCCCCATGTTTAAACCTTCCTTAGCCCCTTCCTTTGTGGCATCTTGAAACCCCCCTTAAAATTCCTCTTTCAGGCTTTCTTAGGGTTTTTTTTCCCCCCTCAAAAAGCTTGACCTGAAGGGTCCTTTGCCTCCCCGCGATTATAAATCCCCCCTAAGGGCCCCCTTAGCCTTTTTCTTTCCCCATGCTAAATACCCCTTGGAGCTTTGTTTTTTCCCTCTACTCGTAAAAGAAAAAAGAGTGTTGAGGGTCTTTTGACACCTCCCTTTCCCACCCAAAAGCCCTCGTAAGGGATTCCACACCTTTTTATTCCCCGTTGGTGTGAGTCCTTACAAGGCCGTTAAGCCCTTCCCATGGCTTTAATGGGTCTTATCTGCAAAAGATTTTGAAACACCCCTTCTTTCAAAATCCCTACTTCAAGGAGGGAGCCTTCTAAAACTACTTTCAACGGACGGTGCAAGTTATTGCAAAAAAGGGAGCGAAGGTGGAATTCCAAAGAGGAGTTGTAAAGCTACTTCCACGATGGAAAGACTACAATTGCGGTGCCTCCTAAGAAAGTTCAAGGCGCAGCCGCGGGAGGGTGGTCTCCTAGCATCCACGTGGACATCTCACCCCAAGTCTAGGTTTTCATTCTTAATTTTTATTTGGTATTGTTATAAATCAATCGTGCAAAGGATAATTGTTGGAAATAGGATGCTGCATAAATGCATTTCTAGCAATTAGCTTTATGCATTGCAATGAGTTAAAATTAGATTAATGACCATTGTTATAAAATGGATTTAAAATAGTATACTTCGTATTAAACATAGAAGTATAAACTGCATATTGCATTATTAAGCCATATCTTCTTCACAAGGAATCATCATAGGAAATGCTAGGAATCTTTAGGAAAGTGCAAGGCATCAAATGATTCTTACGATACATAACTCTAGAAAATTATCGTTTGTCAACTGCATAAAATATCATGAAAAAGGTTGCTTGTTTAGCATGAATTTTTGTTCGCAAAAATATAAGAAGATTAGTTGGAATTAACCTAACCTATGCCTGACCTTAATCGATAAGTTAAGGTTAAAAAAAGCAATTTACGCATAGACAACGAGTCATGTGAAAAATGACCACGTAATTATCTTCTAGAGTTAAAAAAATTAGCATAAACCTAAAACATCTAAGCCGCGGAGTACTCGTTTAGAATGAGTTAAATTCCAAAAAAAATCACTAGGAATTAATATGTAACCTAATCGTTACGTATTGCTAAAATTGAAACTCCTATACCCTAAATACTTGCCCACTTCACCGAAATGTAGGGACTATGAAACATATTTGGAAATTGAGCTAGGGTTTGTCCCTAAGAATCTTACAAGATGGAATGTGGAAACCCTAGGTCTAACGATGTCAACCTAATGTAATCAGGAACAGATTGTTTCGTCACTCCCTTCAATGAGTAGAATAAGTCTCACAGTCGATGCGATACTTGCGCAGCAAGCGTGGAGTCGTATGATCTTGTGATTGAATCACAAGGGAATGGCCAAATTTTCGCCATGAGGTTGGCAGGTCCTTATGCAAGTTATCTTGCAAGAGGATGAATAATCATCCTAATTTACTATCTTTCTTGAGTAAAGAAGATTGATTGGAAACTAAAGACCAGCCGACAAACTAAAATTACCGATGAACTTAAGGTTTGACCAAGTTGGGTTAATAGGGTATGTCCTAACCCAGGATATAGGGGATCTTGCCAAGTTGCAAGTCATCCCGGATCCAGGGCTGGATGCATTCGAAAGGAAGGATTCATTCCTTAGCAGTTTGCCAAAAAAAACGATCAATGGAAATGTTTGTGCTTGCTACAGATTTTAGAGCACTGTTTGGCTTTGTTTGATCAATAAATTAAAAGATAAATGGATATCTATACTTCAGGTTGAAGGCTTGAAGGGAGAGGTAGCTTCAGGTAGCCCCGAGTGCCTGCCTAACCCTAACCAAGGGGGTTGTTAACCGTGCTAGGCAAGTGGACCGAACCCACCGCGAGAGGTCTCTCCGTTGAGCACTACTTGGAGCAGGAGGACGCATGGGTGCCAGAGGGGGCTCTGATTGTAAATCCCTCGCCTTCTGGGCCCTGCACAAGAGGCTAACGTGACTCGGGATTGGATCTCGAGGCCCGCATACTAGTCTACGGGTGGAAACTTGGATTGGTAATCCCTGTGGATTGCTGGATAGCCTTCGGACGGATTGTGGATAAGCCTACGGGCTGGACTCTTTGTATTTCAAAGATAAATATGATAACCTGTTAATAAGGAACTTGTCTGATATTGTTTTTCTATGTCAAGTGATATGATTACGTGAAAGAACCAGTGCCTAACGGGCTAATTAAAGAAGCTGATTGCTACATCTCCAACTAATGTGTTAGGTAATTAAATAACTAAAACAACCTGAGGAAAGTGCAGAGGATGGGCCATAGGTCCGTCCTACAAATGGGTGGTCCTGGTTGGCCGGGAACTTTTTTCAAATCACGAGGGATAGTAGGAAGATCATCAAAGAACAGAACAACAAAAGCGTTGACCTAGAGTTATGATTGATCCCGATTTATGTTGTTTTAGGGACACGGAATGGGACTATGCCTTATGGTAGAGAGGTTGAGCTTTGCATCCCTCTCGTTTCCCATTCTCCTTGAACCAAGTGCAGCGTGAATCAGCTTCGGACCTGGCGTTTCTGCGTAAAGTAGTTCGCTTGGGTCCGACACTAGATGCCGTTAGAAAATGACCAATAAGGAAAACCCTAATTCAGGTCGATCCTAAGTGGGAACAACCGAAATACTTCTGCTACGTAGCAAACGCAGAAAGCCCTAGATCGCAAACCGCGTAACATTCCATGGAAGTGCCGGGCGGAGCTTTCTAGACATTCTTTCCGATGGACTGCTAAGACGTGTCCTGAAGATACAAGTGGACACGTTACATGTATGACTTTTTATGTATCCCCTTTCTGAAATGTATGTCTTCATAAAACATATACTAACTTTCTTTTTAAAAGTTGGAATTATCCTAAGCAATTAAAAGTATCAAAATGGTCATATCACAAAGGGATTCATGTTGTGGCACTTGGATACCATCGAAGTATGTGTTGCAATGTTTTTGAGTGCCCGTACCCCCTTACCACATGAGGAGAGAGAGTAGGGGAATCGAACCCCTTTATACTTAAAGTGACTACACCAAGCAGACACCAAGCTCTCTTTGAAAGAAGGGAAGTTGAATCTCTCTAAAAAAGCCATGGGAGAGTGCGAACTCCCCCCTCCCAAACTATGATTAATTCAATAACCCTACTATGTGAGGGTTTAGGGTTTTAACCTTACTTGTCAAGGTCTCTTGTATACCATGGAGAAACCAATCTATGGAGAGACGTGATCAAATGCATCCCCCCCTTCGTTTTTACCTCTATCCCCTCCTTAAATTTAAGTTCAATATAGGAAATTAAGAGGTGTCTACCTCTAATGTATACGCCTAAGTGTCCCCTTCCAAAACCCCCCCTCCCTTACACTCATATGATACCATACAACATCTATATAGTGAACCCCCCGGGTTGTCAGACTTGATGTGTGCGTGCACATTTGTAATTACAAGTGCATTTGCGTAAACTCCCTACTAACGAAGAAATGATTTAATCTTGATGAGATGGGCAACCTAGTATAAACATCAAGTTACTATAAATATTAATTAAATTTTAAGCTAGTATAAATGGGTATGGCCATTCCTCTTTAAAAAAGCTCACTGGTTAAGTATGAAATTTCAAGTGATGAGATAACTTGCCGCCAAAGATGTGATGGACAACCTCAATGTGATGAAGGACACACAAAATGACCTCCCAACTTCCCTTTTTGGAGGCTGTTTATTAAAGCAAACAATCAAAATGACGATTATATTGTCAAATACAAGACACTTTATATATTTTTACAGAGAGAGAAAGATGTTTTATATGGCCAAAAAAAGGGACACAACTCCCAACTTATGAGAGTATAATTAAATTTTAAAAAATTACAAGAAAATACAAAACTCTCATCTCTCGACTTGCATATGGGTTTTGCTTCTATGGTGCAAGAAAATTTCTGAAGGCCTTACAAGTTACAACCTTATAACATCTTTACAACTTTTGAAGAGCTTAGAACCTTACAAAGTAATACCCTTAAATTTTTTAACTTATTAGACTTTTAACTGGTAAACATGGACACATTGTCAAGCATTATTTAGAAAACTAAAACCCCCTCGTCAAATTGTAGTTAGGTTTGATTTCTGCTAGCATAGTTGTTTGCATGACTGATTACTTTGTTGTTTTGTAGTTGGATTTTTTGTGTTTGTCTAGTTTTTTGTAATATATCAACTATATACCAAATATTTATTTTGATTTTTTCTCCCTCTCGCACGGCGGCGTGTCGTGCTAGTAGGGTGGAAGGGGATAGAGGAGCCAGCAAGCTCCTCGTTGGAGCTTGCTCGGCTCCTGAAGGATGGATTTTAGGCCCCGGAACATGCCTAAAAATAGGGGAAAAATATGGAAATGCGGGGGAAAATGCTCAACCACGAAGGCGGCAGCTCGACCTAGGACGATTTTAAGCATTAAGTGCTTGACGGGCGCCCGTGCGACACTCCGTGAATTTTCATAATTTTTCCGTGCGCCTGTGCCAGTCAGTGAAGCTGCAGGCCTGTCCGGGATGTTGAGACGAGCTCATAGGAATTTTCAGATCGAAGTTCCGAGTCCGGGTGCGGAAGATGGCCCGAAACCGGCCGGGGTGCCCAAGAGGGGGTCCAAAATGGAAATTTGAAAAGGTGTGAAGGAGGGGGGGTGACCTTTGGCACCCCCCCCTCAAAAAATCGTGGATATGGAGGGGGGGGCGGCGGCTGAAAACAGCCGCCGAAAAAAACGCGACCCCCCCCCCCACAATCGATTGCTGGCTCACAAAGAAGCCATGGTTATGGACCTCCAGGCCTGATGAAGATGATGTGCCCATCAATTCGCCGGTCTCCGCTCCCGCAATGGTGGACTGGTTGAAGAGAGAGAAAACCAGTCTTTCTCTCTCCTCTCTCTCTCTCCTCTTAGCCCCCGTTCGTGCTTGAAGGAATAGGATGAAGATGGACGGCCGGATGGATGCCGATTCTTGACGGGATGAAAGAGCAATGCAAAACCATTGTAGATTGCTGATTCCAAGCAGAATTCATGGCTGGAAATCAATCGTGGGACGTGCCAAATTTAATGGAAAAACCCGCAAGACACGGTAATAATTGTTTTTACAAGGAAAATGGTCTTTTGATGCAAATTTGGTTGATAAAAATGTGTTCATATGGATTGAGTTTTGAGTATGTCGTGCTTTGAGTTGGTTTCTAGCTGTTCATCATTTAAAAATCTGGAAAACATGTGTGGGATAGCAGAAAATAGGGAACCGAGACACGAAAAACCATAAAAATGGGGAAAAACAAGGGTTTTGGGCATATAAATGGGGAAAACCGTCGATACACATCAACTAATCTTTCAATTTTGTTGCAAATGAACTAAGGGCCACAGCCCACAAACTGGTTTTCATTTTCAGCAATTTAAAAAATACAAGAAAATGAAGAAAATGGGGAAAAATGATAAAAACACCATGAAAAATAGGGGAAAAATACATTTGGGGCTACGAAAAATACAGAAAAATAGGATTTATGTTTGTTGATGTATAGCAAGGTTGGGGCATGAAGTTATGCTTCAGTTCAGCCTTGTTTATATGTTTTGGTGCGTGTTTCATTCCTTTCTCCACATAAAATGACAAGGAAACCCTAAAAGAAATGAATATAATGATGCACTATCAACGGGGAAGGGTAGAGTTGTGGAAAAATGGTTAAATGACGCTGAGCATGAGGAATAATTTGCTGATTTTATATACATCGCATCTAGGACGGAATAATAATGATAAGAATTAAAACCTAGTAGCACGAAGATCACTTCGGTGCTAGGTGTTGCAACGAAGCACAAAGCGGTTAGAAAGAAAAGCATGAAAGAGATGATTTGCACTTGCACGCTGCTGATTTTTAAGATGTTTGAGCACTAGGCATCCACCTCTTTGCATGATCATTTAGAGGAAATTAAAAGTATCAGAGTTAGCTCCTGGATATGCATTGCAATTGTTTTTGGGATATGACCTACGTTGAGAGGCAGTGAGGTTCCTATGTCGTAGGCTAGTCGTGGGATCATAAAGGGGAAGTCAAGTAAGGACAATGGTACATTCCTGGATACGTTTATTTGGTACCTTGAGTGACGTTTGTGCGAAATGTCTAAATGTTGAGCGGCGCATCGAGGGGCCAATCCCCAAGGTGTAGGAGAGTCGCAGAGGGTTGACGGCATTCAGCCGTAGGAGGAACCCCATGTGTATGTGATTCGAGCCTTTTGGCTATGTGAAAGGGACTCCCTCTGAGGAGTAATATTGGGTTAGGATCAGTTGGACTACAACGTATTACAAACGCAATGTGTAGGAAGGCAGAGATTTTGATAGGCGCTCCTGGCCGCGAGGCCGAGGGGTTGTCTTGTGCATAGTGACGAGGTCCGGCTAGTGCATGAGCCAGTGCCGGCCCGTTTTTAGGTCCATCAGTGGTGCGTCTGCCGGGAGCTGCTTAAAAGTGGCGGTTCTCGAATCCTGGTTTTCTAGGGACCAACTAGCAGTTTATGCCAAAGGATACTGAGCTTGATCCGTTATTTAGTGATAAGCATCGTCTAGCAGAAATCCAAAAGCAAGAAAGAGACGAGAGAGCTAGGCGACGTGCTGAAATCTTTAGGAGATATTCCCCTAAGCGGAGCGGTGCTGAACCCTTACGAGGGAGTGGATCTAGTGGTCTTAGGACCACAAGCAGTAAGTTAGGAGAAGGTGGAAGCTCTAGTGCTCCCCTTCCTGCCATAAGTCAGTCCACGTCAATTGCGGGAGGTGTAACCCCACCGTTCCCTATTCCTCGTGCAAACCCAATCCTCGTCATGGCGCAGCCTATTGCAATTCCAGCAGGAACGACGGATTTGCCGGCTCTAGGCTACCCGCTACCCATTTTTAATGGGTTAGTTGAGGAAGATGCGGAACTCCACATTAGGGAGTTTCAAAAGCTGATGTTTAACTGTCGCATTCAAGAAGAAGGGCATTTAATGATGTTCTTCAACATGACTCTCAAAGGAAGAGCCGCTATATGGTATCATGGTTTAGAAGCCGGAACCATATTGAACATTGATGCATTTTATGGAGCTTTTCGAAGGGAGTTTGCCCCTGAAAGGGGTGGGCAATATTGGTTGCGTGTACTCAACGTGACCCGCCAAGATCCACACGAGGATATTCGTGCTTATGCGAAGAAGATAAAAGAGGTCTTCCGTAAGTTGGACACCTCTATTCCTATCCCCGCAGCTGCCCAATTGCAATATTTCCTACATGGTTTGGACTTTAATATCCAATTGCAGTTGAGTAGTGTTCCCTTGGGGGATATAGATACTGCCATTACACGAGCACAAGAGGTGGAATCCCGACTACAAGCAGCCTATGCTTCTAGAGGCAATTCGAACATGGGTCTAGTATTGGGAAACAATATGGCAATAGCCAATGGCAGTAGTGGCCAAGGGATAGCGATGGCTAACCCTAATGGGAGAGGGAACATGATGCAGAATGTGCCTTTATTACCAGCTCCCCCTAGCATGTCGATGCCTACGGGCAGTCAAATGGCTCCAAGTGGTGGAGGCCAGGCGGTCAATTCTAATCCCATGCCTGTGGTTCAACAACCAGTGCCTAATCGAATTGTTAGGCCGATGGAGCGACATGGTAATGACCAAGGCTATGAGTCGAGTTCTTCCAATGTTCTTGGCGAGGTTAAGGACATGATGAAGCATTATACCGACATGATTACGGAGCAGTATCGACAAATAGCTGTTGATGTCAACTTCCTTAAAAAACAACAAAATTTGATAGGAAGTAGATACCCGGAGGAGGGTGCACCGTCGAGGTTTAGTTGCAAATGGTGTGGCGGGCAGCACTATCCAAGAAATTGCCCAAATGTTAAGTGCGACATTTGTGGAAAATCCGGCCATCTAGCAGCTACTTGCTGGAGTAAGATCAGTTCCCTCCAGCGGGGTAGTCGGCAACCAGGGCCTGTTAATCATCGTGCCCAAGGAAATGATTCCCAGCGAGAGGATGGGCCTAAACAAATACTTCAACGACCAAAGACTACAGTGGAAGAGCTACCAAGTGGAAGTGGGGTTAGTTTGATTGAGGCTGTACGCGTTAATGATACTGAAACCTCTAATCTACGAGCTGTCCTTACAAGAGGTAAAAAGGGTAGAGAAGCCGACATGGATAAGCCTGTCGACGGAAACCCTAAACAAGGCGACAAAGGAACGCAAGTTTTGGATCCTGCCCTAGAAGGGGGACCTTTGAAGCCCGTAGAGAGTAAAGCCGATAAGGAACCACCAAAGAAGAAGGTGAAAGTTAAGAAAGAGGCAATGAAGCCAGTTCAGCGACCTAAAGAGCGGATGGTTTGGCGTGAAAAGCGAGCCCTATCGAACTATCATGAATTCGATTTGGCGGGCTCTCTTTGCGAAGTCAAGCCGGATGTGAACCTTTTGCAGCTTATTAAGCTTTCCCCAGGAGTACGTAAGGAATTTAGAAAGATCCTACGTACCGGGTATATTGTAGAACCTTTGGGTATTGCGCGAGTTGGTGATGACTGGTTCGAGCATGCTGAGAAGCATTGCCCAAGGGTTGCAGCCTATGTCGATGGGATATTAGTAGATTATGCCATTGTCGACACGGGATCATCTGTTAACATTATGAGTTCTGAACTGATGGAAAGGTTGGGTCTTGCGATTCAGAAAGATACTTCCACAATTCTCAGAATGGCAGATGACAGTTTGAGACAGCCGGAAGGCTGCATTACTAAGGTCCATGTCACTGTTGCAAATGTAGAATGCCTGTTGGACTTTAGGGTGATTCGTTTTGCAGGGCGGCCAAGTTACCAAGTATTACTTGGACGACCTTGGATCTTGCAAGCGGATTGCCAAGTGGATATACCCGCCGGTCGATTGTTATTCGGCAGAGGTGCCCAGCGTGTGGTGGTTGATGCTTATCCTGAGTCCCCGCAGAGTGAGAGAGCTCCTCTATCTTCTACAGAATTGGAGACATTAGAAGATTTATCTGCTAGTGAGACATCATCGAGTGATGAGTCCAAAGAGGGATCCACCACGGAGGACATCTATCAGATCACTTTGAACGAGCCGATAGAGGCCCAAGATCGTATAAGAGATGCAGATGTTATCGAGCTAGACCTTGGTACGCTTGATGATTCGCGGCCAATCAAATTAGGCTCTATGCTCAGCTCAGCAGAAAGGGAGGACTATGTGGCCTTGATCCAGGAATTCCGTGATATCTTTGCCTGGAGTTATGATGAGTTGAGAGGCATCCCTCCCAGTCTTGCTGTTCATACAATTCCGTTGAAAGAGGGCAGTCGTCCTGTACGGCAGAAAGTCAGGCGTATGCCTTTCGAATTAAGGGACGGGTTGTTTGAAGAGTTACAGAAGCTTCGAAAAGCGGGTTTGATTTTCCCTGTACAACACACGGAATGGTGTTCGCCAGTTGTGATTAGAAAGAAGAAGAATAATCAGATCCGTTTATGTGTAGACTTTAGAGAGCTGAATAAGCAGACAGTTAAGGACTACTACCCATTGCCATTTATTGACCAGATTTTGGATCAATTAGCGGGTAGGGAGATATATTCGTTTATGGATTGCTTTGCAGGATACAACCAAATGGCAATTGCAGAAGAGGACAAGTTGAAAACAACTTTCATCACTGTATTTGGCACTTTTGCGTACCATGTGATGGCCTTTGGTTTATGCAATGCGCCTGGTTCGTGGCAACGAACAACCGATAAGACATTCGGTGACATATCCCCTGAAGAGTTGAGGGTGTTTATTGATGACTTAGGGGCCGCCACCGTGAGAGAAAGGCAGTTGATCATTTTGAGAAAATGCTTTGAGCGCTGTCGACAATTTTGCATCGCCCTAAACCCACGGAAGTGCGTTTTTGGAGTACCTTATGGGCTATTGTTGGGTCATGTGGTTAGTTCGGTAGGAATTGCGACAGACCCCGAAAAGGTCAAAGTTATAATTGCCATGGGTCCACCACGCACTCCGAAAGAAGTTCATAGCTTTCTGTCTTCGGTTGGTTACTACCGTAGATTCATTAACGCCTTAGCAGAAAGAACGTTGCCACTTACAAATTTATTGTCCTTTAGCTGTTCGTTTGTATGGGGTGACCCTTGTAAGGTAGCATTTGAGGATGTGAAACAAGAGCTAGCCAGAGCGCCCGTTTTAAAAGCACCTAAGAGAGGTGAGGTGTTTTATATATTCTCAGCAGCCACCATGTATAGTATCAGCTGCTGTTTAGCCCAAATTTGGGAAGAGAAGTGGTACCACCCGATTGCTTTTGCTAGTCGGAAGCTGGGGGTATCCGAAATCAATTACACCTACATGGAGAAGCTGTGTCTAGCGATGGTCTTTGGGGCCAAGAAGTTCAGGCATTACATTCTCTATGAGAAAGTTGTACTTTATACGAAGGCGGAGGGACTTCGACTATTGATGAATAAGTTACAGCCGCCTGATCGTTTAGCGAAGTGGTTGATCACTTTGCAGGAATTTGATTATGAAATCAAGAGTAAGCCACCAAGGTTGCAAGGCATCGTGGAATGTCTAGTGGACTTTGGGGAGCCGAAAGAATCTGTGGCTGAAGGTAGTGACATGGAGATGATATTTAAAATAGATACGGCATCTATTCCCTCCTGGTATGCTGCAATAACGCATTATTTATCAACAGGAGAGGCGGGATCCGAATTATCTAAGGCTGAGAAAAGGAAAATTAAGCAGCAAGCGTTAAAGTTTGCTTTGATCGCAGGTACATTATATCGGCAAGGGGTTGATGATATCTATCGCCGATGTGTGATGCCTGACGAGGTGCCATTCATTTTGGAGGAGTGCCATGATTCTGCTTGCGGTGGCCATTTTGCTGGACGGCTTACAGCACAAAAGGCTTTAAGAGCAGGTTATTGGTGGCCTGCCATCTTCCAGGATTCGTTTGCGTATGTTAAGCGATGCGATATTTGCCAACGACATGATAGTCGAGAGAATAGGAAACGACCACTCACCCCTATTATGGCGATACTTCCATTTGAGAAGTGGGGAATAGACTTTGTGGGTCCTATTACTCCGTCATCGACTACGCAAAAGCGGTACATCATTGTAGCAACTGACTACTTCACAAAGTGGTCAGAAGCACGTGCAACAAGGAAAGATGATGCTAAAGAAACTGCTAGTTTCCTTTTAGAGCAGATAATATGCCGGTTTGGTCCACCGAAAGAATTAGTGTCGGACCGCGGAACTCATTTCCTGAATAAGGTGATCAAAGGTTTGACAGAGTTGTGGAACATCAAGCATAACAAGACAACCCCATATAATCCGCAAGCCAATGGTCAGGTTGAAAGCACCAACAAGCAGCTTGTGGGCATCCTGTCCAAAACTGTGTCGGAAAAGAAACGGGATTGGGATAAAAAGTTATACGTGGCAGTGTGGGCCTATAATACGACTTTCAAACGAGCCACTGGCCATACCCCGTTCAAGTTAGTATATGGGGAGGAGTGTGTCTTGCCTTTAGAGATTGAGCTGCCGACTATTCGGTTTGCCATCAATCATTCTTTGAGCGATGAAGACGCTCTTTTTGAGCGCTTGACGACATTGGCACATTTAGATGAGCTTAAGTTGCAGAGCTTGTTGCACCAAGAAGTGGCGAAGCGCCGAATGAAGCAGCTACACGACCTCAAAGCCAAGAAATACACCTTCAAGAAAGGACAGCTTGTTCTGTATTATGATGCACGACGAGAATTATTTCCAGGCAAGTTAGAGCCCAAATGGGATGGGCCCTATAGGATCGTTAGGATAGGAAAGAATAAATCTACAGTATTGTTAGCTGACCTTGAGGGGATAGAATTTAAAAATAAGGTTAATCTTAATAAGATTAAACCTTATTACTTCTGATTACACTAATGCTATGACTGCCTTGCAGGTCTAGGCAAGATCGATCAAACATCTGCAAGGAAATCGTGATAGAGGTTGATGGGTCGTCTGATCCCTTATTTAGAACACCCATATTTGGAACAAAGATATCATCAGGGAAAGCTCATTTGGTGGAGCAAAGGATACAAGGTGATTGAGCAAGAAGGCGGGACATTCATTTGGGAAATCAAGGTCTTCTGCCATCACTGCCTACAACTTTTGACGAGCATCCCTGTTGAATTCAATGATGATGGAGGGATGGAGCCTACAGTCCACCCGTTGAAAATGCTGAATTTCGATTACCATAATTACGAGTAGAGTTCTGGATGGCGGGATATGTAAACGCTTTATGGACATACACCTTGTACTTTGATGGGGCGTCCAGGGGTGCATGCAAAAAAGGAAGTGTAGGAGTTGTCATCCGAGACCCCCGACGACGCATTGTCATGAAGTTAGCTGCTTATCTCGGGGCGAATTTTACCAATAATATGGCAGAATACAAAGCCCTGATTATGGGTTTGAATATTGCAAAGAAGGGTGGTATCCGCCAGTTGTTGGTGAAAGGGGACTCTCAGTTGGTTTTAAATCAACTCAATGGGACGTACATGGTACGGAACCCCATCCTTTGTATGTACCATCATACTGCCATAGCCCTGCTAGACGAATTCGATAGAGTGTCTTTTCAGCTGATTCCACGGAATTGGAATCAGTTTGCCGATTCATTGGCTAATCTTGCGTATGAAGAGGACCTCTTCTTTAATTGTGGCCCTTGTCCCGATATATCTATTGATGGTGAGACAGGACCTGGTCGTTTGTGGGGTATGCTTTCTGAACATGCCCTCTTTGGCAGACGATGGTTGATTTGGGTGATGCAGAGGGTAAGCGAGACTCATCTACCTTTATTATCGGGGACCCATAGACTGATTCGACGCCATGTGATGCGAACACCTCTTGCGATATACGCAGGGGGGATAGGTCATAATTTAATGCACCTAGTTTAGGGCTACGAGCCTTTGTTTCCCTGGGAATGGTATGCTTTGATGTCTATCATGGTTGTTTCCAGGTGGATGTTCTGCATAATATTGGTTTATTTCATTAGGCCAAGAGGGCCGATTCAGTTTTGTAGCAAAGTCATGTATGATTTCATTAGGCCAAGAGGGCCATTTTCCTGTCTAGTGCGGGTGCGTTTAATTGGGTTTTTGTTGAGTGTTGTGCTGGACAGGTTTCGTGGTTCGTGGAATTTGGTGGAGCCTGGAGGAGCCTTTGCTGCGATGGAAGCTTCTTGTGGCCACTCCAGGTGATATTTCTCCTTTACAAGTACCTTTCTTTCCTGTTATATGTGTATTTGTACTTGTTGAGGGGATACTTTTTGTTGGGGACCGGCGACCAAGGCATAAAGTCCCAAGTTTAGGCTAAGTATGTTTGAGGGAGGTTGGAGTAGTCATTACCTCCTGTAAAGACATTGTTAGACATTAAAAGACCTGTTTGAGAAAGAAGTCCTAGTGACCCTGTTCTGCCAGCCTGCTAGGCAGCCGTTCTAGGCGTTCTTGTTAGTAGTGAGGCAGTTAGAGAAGCCTGCTAGAAGATAATAATAATGATGCCAAGAAATCCTGAACATCCCAAAAGATGAATATCAATACGAAGGTGTGTAAAAAGGGGTTCTAACCCCTATCACAGAAAAGCAATGAAATAAAAATATATAAGCAGTTGATCATTGCCTTGTGAAGGCCTGGTAGGTTCCTGGGGACGAGTCAGACCCGGGGCCGATACCTTGTCTTCCTAGGGGTGGCTTCTTGCTGGAAAAATAATATCAAAACAAGGAAGGTTGGAGCGAAAATAAAAGTGAGCGTTAGAAAAGGATTAAGTGTCGCCTTGCGAGGGCTTGGTAGGTTCTTGGGTGCCGAGACAGGTCCTGAGACCGATGCCCTGTTCTCCTTGGGTCACTACGCTCAGCTCCCTCCTTTTTACATGCCAAGTATGTTCATCCAATCAAAACCCTCAAAGAAGAGATATACTGAAAGAAAATATCCTTTGCTCAGGCTATAGGAGTCCTCGCCTTGTAGGAGCTCCTAGTTGCGTTGTCTTTAGTTGGTAAGTAGTTCAGACTACCATTTAGGGCAACCTCTTTGACAGTTCTTTTTAGTTTGGCTGTGTTGGAGCAGCTGGTTCGTGACTCACTTCGGATCTTCTATTAGATGATGCTAGGCCTACTCCTTGTGGATGTTATGCCTTGGTTCTGTCAGGGGTAGGGGGAGCATTGTGCTGAGTTTTATGGTGATAATTGTTTTGTATCAGTTTGATGCTTCTTTGGTTGTTTATGTGCAGATATGTTCGTGGGTTCGACGGACTGAGTCGTCCTATCCCGTGGTCGCCAATGAAGGATGGATTTTAGGCCCCGGAACATGCCTAAAAATAGGGGAAAAATATGGAAATGCGGGGGAAAATGCTCAACCACGAAGGCGGCAGCTCGACCTAGGACGATTTTAAGCATTAAGTGCTTGACGGGCGCCCGTGCGACACTCCGTGAATTTTCATAATTTTTCCGTGCGCCTGTGCCAGTCAGTGAAGCTGCAGGCCTGTCCGGGATGTTGAGACGAGCTCATAGGAATTTTCAGATCGAAGTTCCGAGTCCGGGTGCGGAAGATGGCCCGAAACCGGCCGGGGTGCCCAAGAGGGGGTCCAAAATGGAAATTTGAAAAGGTGTGAAGGAGGGGGGGTGACCTTTGGCACCCCCCCCTCAAAAAATCGTGGATATGGAGGGGGGGCGGCGGCTGAAAACAGCCGCCGAAAAAAACGCGACCCCCCCCCCCACAATCGATTGCTGGCTCACAAAGAAGCCATGGTTATGGACCTCCAGGCCTGATGAAGATGATGTGCCGATCAATTCGCCGGTCTCCGCTCCCGCAATGGTGGACTGGTTGAAGAGAGAGAAAACCAGTCTTTCTCTCTCCTCTCTCTCTCTCCTCTTAGCCCCCGTTCGTGCTTGAAGGAATAGGATGAAGATGGACGGCCGGATGGATGCCGATTCTTGACGGGATGAAAGAGCAATGCAAAACCATTGTAGATTGCTGATTCCAAGCAGAATTCATGGCTGGAAATCAATCGTGGGACGTGCCAAATTTAATGGAAAAACCCGCAAGACACGGTAATAATTGTTTTTACAAGGAAAATGGTCTTTTGATGCAAATTTGGTTGATAAAAATGTGTTCATATGGATTGAGTTTTGAGTATGTCGTGCTTTGAGTTGGTTTCTAGCTGTTCATCATTTAAAAATCTGGAAAACATGTGTGGGATAGCAGAAAATAGGGAACCGAGACACGAAAAACCATAAAAATGGGGAAAAACAAGGGTTTTGGGCATATAAATGGGGAAAACCGTCGATACACATCAACTAATCTTTCAATTTTGTTGCAAATGAACTAAGGGCCACAGCCCACAAACTGGTTTTCATTTTCAGCAATTTAAAAAATACAAGAAAATGAAGAAAATGGGGAAAAATGATAAAAACACCATGAAAAATAGGGGAAAAATACATTTGGGGCTACGAAAAATACAGAAAAATAGGATTTATGTTTGTTGATGTATAGCAAGGTTGGGGCATGAAGTTATGCTTCAGTTCAGCCTTGTTTATATGTTTTGGTGCGTGTTTCATTCCTTTCTCCACATAAAATGACAAGGAAACCCTAAAAGAAATGAATATAATGATGCACTATCAACGGGGAAGGGTAGAGTTGTGGAAAAATGGTTAAATGACGCTGAGCATGAGGAATAATTTGCTGATTTTATATACATCGCATCTAGGACGGAATAATAATGATAAGAATTAAAACCTAGTAGCACGAAGATCACTTCGGTGCTAGGTGTTGCAACGAAGCACAAAGCGGTTAGAAAGAAAAGCATGAAAGAGATGATTTGCACTTGCACGCTGCTGATTTTTAAGATGTTTGAGCACTAGGCATCCACCTCTTTGCATGATCATTTAGAGGAAATTAAAAGTATCAGAGTTAGCTCCTGGATATGCATTGCAATTGTTTTTGGGATATGACCTACGTTGAGAGGCAGTGAGGTTCCTATGTCGTAGGCTAGTCGTGGGATCATAAAGGGGAAGTCAAGTAAGGACAATGGTACATTCCTGGATACGTTTATTTGGTACCTTGAGTGACGTTTGTGCGAAATGTCTAAATGTTGAGCGGCGCATCGAGGGGCCAATCCCCAAGGTGTAGGAGAGTCGCAGAGGGTTGACGGCATTCAGCCGTAGGAGGAACCCCATGTGTATGTGATTCGAGCCTTTTGGCTATGTGAAAGGGACTCCCTCTGAGGAGTAATATTGGGTTAGGATCAGTTGGACTACAACGTATTACAAACGCAATGTGTAGGAAGGCAGAGATTTTGATAGGCGCTCCTGGCCGCGAGGCCGAGGGGTTGTCTTGTGCATAGTGACGAGGTCCGGCTAGTGCATGAGCCAGTGCCGGCCCGTTTTTAGGTCCATCAGCTCCACAAGCATGCACAGTGACACGCTTGAGAGGGAGGATTCCCTCCCCTCCCCTATTTAACCAGAAGGGGGGCCCTGCTGCTGGGGGTACGAAGGAGAGGAGATAAGACTGAGGACGAAGATTAGTGCTGCTGCCGCTTGACGCCATAACGCCGTGCTGAATGCTGAGGGAGAGAGAGAAGGATAAAGCCAATCCGTCACTGCCTGCAGACTACCCCCTCTCCCCCCGTCGTCGCCATCTCCATTTCCTACCGCCGTCGGATGGCTCGTTACCACCCCCCCCTCCTACCACATGGGGTATGGAAGCTTCCTTGAAGAAGCTTCCTAAGGGGGGGGCTAATTAAGCCCCCTTTCACCCCCCTTATATCCCTTTTACCCTTTCACCCCCCTCATATCCCTTTTACCCTTTCACCCCCCTCATACTCCTTTTTAACATACCACCCTAAGCCCTTTTTATTCCCCCTGTGTCCCCATTATTTCTTTCTTTCCCCCCTCATCACACCCCAGTTTTGAAGCTCTAAAGCTTCTAAGAGGCCCTAAGCCCTCTTTCCCTTGGAACCACACCCACCCCTCCCGGGTTTTTGTTTAGCCCTTAACCCCTTCCCGTAGAGCCACTAAACCCCAACCCGTGTTTAAGCCACCATAGCCCCCTCTCCCCTTGGCCTCAAAAACCATCAAGCCCCTCTAGGGTTTTAATAAGCCTTCCTCTTGAAGGGTTTTATAACCTGTTTTTCCACCCTCCCCGGGATTTAAAAATCCTCCCCGTGGTCTTTCCCCATGAAATGCCTTAGGGTCCTATAAGCCCTTTCATATTGCAAGCCTCTTAATCCTTCCTTGTGGGCTTCCACAAGCCTTCTCCAAGTGGGTTTATACCCCACCCGAGATTTAAGCACCCATTCCCTTGCAAGTTCCACGGCCTTTTCTTTTAGGCTTTATAAACCTTTCCCTCTCCGAAGAAGTTAAGACCTTAAAGGTCTTGTTACCCCTTCCTCGTGCTTAATCCTGTAACGACTCCTTGCTTCGAAAGAAAGAAGAAGAGTATTGAAGCGGCGGTGGAATTCCGAAAAGGAGTGTAAAGCTGCCTTCACGTTCGAAGGATTACAACTGCGATGCCGCCTAAGAAAGTCCAAGGAGTAGCTGCGGGAGGGTCATCTCCTGGTATCCATGTGAATATCTCACCCCAAAACTAGGTTTTTCCTTCTTGGTTTTTATATCGGTTTTAATTCAATCATGCAAGATGAATTGTTAGGATAAGTTATATTTTATACTAGTTATTTACGATGAAGGAATTTAGTTTAATTAAACATGCATAATGGATAATGTATAAAATATAGTTATCCTTTAAATAGCATTATGCATTGAAACGAATTATGAGCAAGATTATTTACCCACTATAGTAGTATATTTCGTCTAAATCATGAAGGTATAAAAATTGCATCTTGCACCATTAACCCCTATTCTTTTTACAACGAATCATCATAGAAGGGGAAATTCATGAAAGGTTTCTTACGTTGCTTTAACTCTAGGAAGTTATCATTGCTAATTGCATATCTTAGCAAGGAAAATATTGTTTATTTGGCATGAGTTTTGTTCGCAAGACAAAAAGGAAGATTAATTGAATTTACCTAACCTTGAAGAAACAAAGTTTAGGACTGAAAAATCAATCGTCACAATAGATAACAAATCGTGCCGAGGTGATCTCGATATTACCTTCTAAAAGATAACCGAATTAATATAAACTTAGAAATACCTATGCTACGAAATATGCATTGAGAATGATTTAAATCCAAGAAACATTTATACCTTAAATACTTGCCCACCTTCCTTGATTGTAGGGTCAATAAATCGTAACGTAAAAGAACTAGGGTTTGTCCCTGAGGTTCTTAAAGAAAATAATAAAAGGAGACCCTAGGTCTGACAAACGTCAGCTTAAAGAAACTAAAACGGATTGTTTCATCGCATATTACGATGTAGGACTTGCGCAGCAAGTACGAAGTCATATGATCTTGTGATTGATTCACAAGAAGAAAGGTTAAATACCCTCAACAAGGATGGCGGATCCTTACGCAAGTAATCTTGCAAAAGGATGTATTCTTTGATATCCTTCTAAGTAAGGAAGGTTAAAAAATGGAAACTAAAGTATCCAATGAACTTTAGGGTTGACCAAGTTGGGTTAATAGGGTATGCCCTAACCCAGAATATAAGGGATCTTGCCAAGTTGCAAGACACCCTGGAACGAGTGCTGATGCATTCGAAAGGAAAGAATCATTCCTTAGCAGTTTGCCAACAACAAGATCGGTTAATGAAAATGTTTGTGCTTGTTAGAGATTTTAGAGCACTGTTTGATTTATGAATTACAAATTAAATGAATATCTATACTTCAAGTTGAAGACCTGAAGGGAGAGGCAGTTTCAGTTACCCTCGACTGCCTGCCTGACCCTAACCAAGGGGGTTGTTGACCCGCCACGAACGTGGACCGAACCCGCTGCGAGAGGTCTCTCCGTTGAGCTCTACTTGGAGCAGGAGGACGCTTGGGTGCCAGGGGGGCTCTGGCCGTAAATCCCTCACTTTCCGGGTCCTGCACAAGAGGCTAACGTGACTCGGGATTGGATCTCGAGGCCCGCATACTAGTCTACGGGCAGAAGCTTGGAATAGTAATCCCTGTGGATTGCTGGATAGCCTTCGAGCGGATTATGGATAAGCCTACAGGTGGAACTCCTTGTATTTCAAAGATAAATATGATGATATGTTAATAAAAAACTTGTTTAATATTGTTTTTCTATGTCACGTGATAAGATTACGTGAAGGAACCAATGCTTAACAGTTTAATTAAAGAAGCTGATTGTTATATGTCCAAATTAATGTGTTAGATAATTACATAACTAAAACAAATCGAGGAAAGTGCAGAGGATGGGCCATGGGTCCGTCCTATGGTTGGGTGGTCCCGGTTGGCCGGAAACTTTTCTCAAATCTTGAAGAACAGTGGGATGATCGTCAAAGGACACGAACAACGAAAGCGATGACCTAGAGTTATGTCTTAGCCGATTTACGCTGTTTTAGGGGAACGGAATGGGACTATGCCTTATGGCAGAGAGGTTGAGCTTTGCATCCCTCTCATTTCCCATTCTCCTTGAACCAAGTGCAGCGTGAATCCACTTCGAACCTGGTATTTCTGCGTAAAGTAGTTCGCTCGGGTCCGACGCTAGTTGCTGTTAAGTAATGACCAATCAGGAAAACCCCAATTCCGGTCGATCCTAAGTGGGAACGGCTAGAATACTTCCTCTACGTGGCAGATGCGAAAATCCCTAGATCACAAGACCCGTAACATTCCATGGGAGTGCCCGGCGGAGCTTTCTAGACATCCTTTCCGATGGACTGCTAAGACGTGTCTTGGACCATACTAGTGGACACGTTGTCGAAGGTTTCTCGAAAGCAGAGTCGCAACCACAGAGGTTCTTGAGAAATTCCAAGACAGAAGTGCAATTGAAGTAAATAATCAAGGCAAATATGATGCCAAACAACAATTGTATTACTGCCAAGTTATCTTTGAGCATAGAGAAACATCATAATAAAACCACATGTGATCTAAACAATTGATCCATGTCATGTATACAAGCTCTTATTAAAGTCCAAGCTTATGAGAAGAAATATTTTAAATGCACACAATTGACAACAGTTTCTGCCTGCTTTGCATCTTTTATATGTGATTGCAACAGTTGACAAAACTATGCCACCCTCTCAAGAGCAGTTTGAAAACTGAGAATAGCTCTTCAAATCATGACAATTTGATTGAACTGATCAAATCTTGTGGTACAGAATTATTCATTGCTATTGCTCTTCCAAAGTCTGGAATTTGAACACATACAGAATAGGTTCAAAAAGTTCCTCTTGTACAATGGATGCATCATGAGAAATTTCCACAACTGTAGGTTGTACAAAATACCCTTCTCTTTCCAAGACACTAAGATTGTCTTCCGTCACTTATGTAATAGGTATAGTACCTTATATGTTTTGCATTCTGAACAGAACCTGTAAGAAAGCATACTGCTGCAATGATAAAGCAGAACCAGTTCAGAAGGAAAAAGATGATAACGAATACATGGCTAGCACCATGAAAGGCCTCCAAAACAAAAGGATCATCGCATCGACTTCATGGGTCAACTTGATTGAGCTCTTCTGTTGTATGGTTGCAAGATGTCCTCTTACAGTTGATTTTGTGCTTCTCTCCTTTCTCTAATCACAGATCAATGATGTCGATGCTAGTTACTGCCACATGTACTAATAACAATGCTCTCTATGCCATAGAAGTAAGGACTCGCTGTAGCAGTTTCAAGATCATCAATGAATAATCTTCAAATAGAAACTGAAGCAGAGACAGAAATTGAGCTCAGAATTTCTTCTAGGAGGGAGGTACGTTTGTCAAACATCTTCCAAACCAGAAATAATTATTCAGAACTGCCAATCATCCGAATCGATGAAAAAAAAACTCATCTCCTTTTATCAAATTCTTCTTCTGTTCTACACTGGATATTCCTGTGGTAATGTGTAGGGTTCTGCCATGTCAAGAGTCATGTGAGTTGTCATCTTGGTCAATCCGAATTGTTTTTTCAAAGTAGGTAGATCATTTTCATCAGTCTACAACAGTTCTAGACATTTGCCAAAGTCACAGTCACAATTTCCCTTCAGCAGCAGTATCCACCTCCAGTTTTTTGTTGAAAATACTGTCGTCGTCTTCTCTTGGTCACTGTTGGGGGGAAAGCGCCATGGCTAGGGTGGAAGTTGTGGCAACGTCTTGGGAGTGATCTCAGATTTTCACGAAGAAATTTTACGCTTCAGCACCTCCATCATTGCTTGAAGCAAGAAAGCAGCAACAAGGATCAAAAGACCCAAGAGTCGAGTCACAATGGTATCAGCGTGATGTGTGGACAACTGGTAAGCGCTTCAAGGACTCCTACGCAAACCTTGTGGTCCAAGGCAGGGTAGCTCTAAAGCTGGTGGTGATGATTCACATCCAACCTTTGTCGAATCAATATGTCGACAAAGATCAGAACAAGAATAACGACAATATATCTACAGTAGGTAGGTTTCTCATGAAATTCTTCGATCGCAGGCCAAGGAACATGTCAAAGATCAGCAGGAAGTTCATCCTCATCCTCACATTCCACTTCCACCTCTCTTCTGCGTACGGCCGATCTCCCCCAAAATACATAGGACGGACTGATTCCAGAAGAAGCGATAGGGGACCCCCCCATTTGTCCTCACGGCTTTTTCTGCCCGCCCCCAGACCTGATTTTTATGCACTCAGAAAAGCGGCCCCTTTACTATATCAGCAGGTTTTTTATTTCTATTTTGCCCACTCCAGTGGGTCCCATAAACATAAAATTGGTGATAGGACAGTTCAAATCAGCAAACCCAACTCAAAATATCATGAGATCATAACATTCCATGCAACAATGTCCTGATCAAATAGCCCATCAAACATGCTCTCTGCTTCTAAAATGCTGCCACATTTACCATAGATACTAATAAGAGTGATGTTAACAAAAGCATCTGAAGTGAAGCCCTTCTTGTGAGCATCTACATGTAATGCTCGAAAAATTTCCCAAGAAACTTTTCTTGGTTTCCCATCCATGCTCATAACATCTTCCTTCTCAATGAGGGCACCACATGCTTGAAATGTGATCTTAAATGTCTACTGATTTGAGAAAATGCCCTCCTCTTGCATCTGTTTGTATAGTTGTAATGTCTTCTCTCCTTGACCCTGCTCAACATAGGCTGAAAGCATCCCATCATGCCCACCATTATTGAAGGAGGACCTATCAGGTGCAACCCCAGCTGAAAGAAAAGGTAGTAAAAGACCCCTCTCTCTACTATACTACCCATGCAAAACAAAATGCAAACACAACTAAGTATGTACAAAGTATCAAATCCCACACACACAACTTTTGGGTGGATTTCACACCTCGGATGTGCAGCAATATGACATCTTTACAGTTGGTATCAGAGCCGACCAATGACGGAATTGTTTTTATGAAAGGAAGTAAAGAAATTGTTGCTGTCCAAACATTTCCTTACCTTCAATGCTGTCTTGCAGAATTACGAAGCGTGGAACAAGTTCTTGGTATTTCAAGTCAGGTTTATGACTGCAATGCATTCTCCGCTTTATAGACAAAGAATTGGGATGATGAACATCCTGGAGCAGATTTATAAAACATTACCTTTGTACATGGAATGAAGATGGACAGGTGCTTCAGGAATCTACTATATAGCCGCCCACAGTTTGCTTATCTACAAACCAACCTAAAAAGGATCAAGTGGTTGGAAGACCTGAAAGTCGTGAAGCTATTCGTTTTTGTGGAAGCTCACGTAAATTCGACTTTACATATTCGAGGTCGGATGGTTGAGATGAACTCATATGTATATGAGGAAGTAACTCCTGTAATCCCCACCGATAGGATTAAAGTGTTGGGCCGCCATAAGAAGTATGGATTCCAACGGAAAGGATATCCTAAACTTCCAATGACTTATCGATTCCTGAAGATCCATGACCCAAAACCTTACTATTGCATAGTTCCTGTAGATAAATGCAATACAACGTTGTTCTCCCCAAACTAAATGTAGCAATTGGCTTATCATCACATGAAACGTTGTATTTGAAAGGGCTATGCCCATGTAAATACAAATAAAGACTTCTTTTTATCAATGTCTGGCTGTGCATAAGAGTTGATAAAAAGTTAAGTAGCTACATTGTTTACGAGATAGTTGAATAAAAGATAAGCTAACGTCGATTATCATATAATAACGTTAAGAAAACCTTTATTCAGGCACAACCCTAGGTACAGGTTCCTAATTCGCCTCCTACATCAAGTACTACTGTGATCCAGGAGAAGAAGTTCCTTCTCAAGAAAATTAAGCCACCCGAGTTTGACGGGAGAGGTAGATTCATCCAGCCTGATGCTGAAATTTGGATTGAATCCATGGAGGATTACTTCGAAGCAGTCGGTACTGCACCCACCAATCAAGCAATGCTCGCCAAGTTAAAACTCACCGGCGAAGCCAGACTTTGGTGGAAGCAATGGTGCAGGGATCAAGGGATCGCAGAGCGATCCGTTACCTGGGAGAAGCTGAAGAAAGCCGTGCAGGGTAGATACTTACCACCTGCATATCGCACGCAAAAAAATGAACGAGTTCTGCGAGCTAAAACAGCTAGGACTCACTCTTGACGCATACTACTCTAAATTCGTCTCACTTTTAAAGTATGCGCCACAGATGGACATGACACAGCAGGTGTCCAAATTTTGTGTGGCCTTAAATCACCCAGTAAATACCCATCTCGAATCTATCCGTCCATCAAATCTTCAGGATGCACTCATTCGAGCGGCGCCTATAATTCAGGAGATACAAGCTAGACCAAGGGGTAACAAAACTTGGTCTTATAATGACCCGAACAGAGGAACATTCAGACCTCAAATGAAGAGAGTTCAAGGTCATAATCAGGGACAAAGAAAGAAAGCAAGGACAAATAACGTCAACAACTTTGTTCCTACTCAAAGTAATGGCAGAAACCTCTGTTGTTTCCACTACAACGAATCGGGTCACTTCAAGAGGCAATGTCCCAAGCTTGGTGGAGGACATCACCAAGCGCCTTTCCAAGGAACAGGCCGTGGTCAAGGAACCACTACCCGAGGAAGAGGAAAAACTGCCTGCATTACCAATAGGCAAAGAGGTGAAGAAGAAGATCCGACCATGGAAGCAGAATTCAAAAGAGCCACAGTCCATGCCGCTTTACACAAGAAAGGGCCGAATCGCCAGTTCTCGGTGATTCAGACAACGTTGGACTATCAAGGTAAAGGTTTCAAAACCTCGATTGATTGTGGCAGTACACATTTCTTTATCTCACCAGCATTGATGCCAGGAGGCATATTCCACGGTGGATTCCATGAGGTTTTACAGTGGATTCCGTAAACTTAGATGACCGGGGCTCATACGCAAAGAGGATTCTTTGTGCGAGAAGTTGATGGGGACGCCTGTCCTTTTCGGGTGTTTCATTAATTTAGTGTGTACATGGGTGATTCCATAGCGGGTGATTCCGCAAAATGCATATTAAATTAATAAACGTTTATGAGTTTAGAGTGCGCACTCGTAATAAATTAAGGTTAGGATTTATTTCTAACCAGTTGATTTATTTATGTAGCTGAAGACTGCTAGGTATTCACTTTTGTCGGTTTAATTGTGTTATTTTACTAACGATTGTGAATGCTTCAATTGATGTGTAGAGATAGCAGCAGTGGCGGAGGAAAGCATTGGAGTCTAGCGGGTTTTCGATCTTTGGACTATATTTTGATAGGCGCCACGCCTATATTTTGTCTATAGAGACATCGATTATTTATTATTATTTTGTATGCGCTTATGCGCCTGGATATATTATTTCTATTTGGATATTGAGATTGGGCGTGCCAGACACTATGGGCACCGTCCATTAGCTTTATTTTCATATTTTTGGTAGAAAGCAAACTCAAAAGCTAAAAGCTTGTCATATTTTTGTAATTGGGCTATTTTTGAGCATAAAGATTGGAAATATACATTAAATACATGCTTTGTGAAGCGCTCACACAAGGCATGGGGGGAGATTGAACCCAATTTGTCTCTTGTCTCATGTCGTGCTTGCTTTTACATGGGTTTTTGTGCTAAAAAGTAGAGTACTTTGTTCTTGGGGACCTTCCGGGATTCACCACGTGAGCTATCTGCGACCGATCTGCGCACCAGTGGTATCAGAGCGGAGCAGAGATCAAGGGCTTCCAATCGCTACCAATCTCGGGCGAAGGCGGAGCTCCAAGAACAAACGGCCTCTACAGTCAATCTCGTCGCGAACCGTCGATACAGGCAGACTTCTGGCGATCAAGAACCCCTATTTCCACTGTCAGATTGCGAAGGACCAATCTCTGTCCGCGAAGGACCACTCATCAATTCTCTTCATCAAGTCGTTGAAAAAACAGTAAGAAGCCATATCTATTTCTTCAAAAAGCTTAGTTTAAAAGCTTAAAACAAAGCTTAAGAAGCTTATTAAGCTTCCAATCGTCAAATCGACTGGCAAGAAGACACCTCCGAAAATCACGCGTGAAGAAAAAACGCCCCCCCCCCCTTCACGAAAAAACGGCGGCCTGTTTTCTCTTCTTAAGCTTATTAAGCTTAAGCTTAACTCATTAAGCTTAAGACACTTCAAACTCTGCAAGTCAGTGAAGGCAAACAAGTCTGCAAACTCCGGGTCTCGCACTCCAGAAGTCAAGTTCAGTAAGTCACTTGGAATCAAGTCCTGCAAGTTCTGCAAGTCGGCTAAGTCCAGCAAGTCAGCAACTCTGCAAGTCTGCTAAGTCTGCAACTCTGCAAGTCAGACTAAATCAGAACTGACTAACGCTTAAAACTCATAGAAGACTTGTTCATTTGCAAAAACTCAGAACTGGAAAGTTGTTCGCAGCAAGCTGTTCTACCTATCTACAAGTTCGTTGAAGTACTTTAAGCAAACGGAGACAGAAATATTGCAGAAATTCTGCAAATTGAAGAAGAAAATACCCAAAAATACATAGCCTTGTAACCCCAAATTTGAGCTACGCTCATCCCGCTAACTGATTTTGAGTGAGAAAGGTTTGTTGAGTTTTACAGGATGACTACCCCACATATGGATGATCCTATGGCTGAAGACGACTTACCCGAGCCTACCATGGAACAAAAGCTGGATCTTATCATGCTGCAATTGGAAGAAGAGCGAAGAGCTAGGCAAGCCTTGCAAGCGCAATTGACAAAGCTACAAGGAGCGTCCACTGACAAAGAAGAACCTCAAGCTGAAGATCTGATTCGCCGTACCATCGACGCCACTCTTGAAGCACAAACCATTCGCAAGGAATCCAAGATAAGTAAACGAAGTTTCAAGTTTCGCACTTTCAATGGCATAAGAGAAGGAAAGACTGTTTTATCATTCATTAGCCAGTTTGATGACTATTTCCATGAGGAAACTTATCCTGAGAAAGATAAAATCAAGTGTGTTACTAATCATCTGATAGATAGAGCATCACTTTGGTGGACTGTAGTCCGTAAGAGCATAGAATGTCCTGCTACATGGGAAGATTTCAAGAAGAAGTTCATGCAAAATTTCCTTCCACCGCAATTTCATGAGAAGGCTATCAAGCAATGGGATTTACTCCAACAGCGCGATCGTGAGCCTATTCCACAGTATACAGAGCGTTTTTGGAATGCACTCCTACAGCTACGCATGCTTGAAGACGTACCAGAGACGACCCATAAGCGAAAGTACATGTCTGGACTTCTTGGACATTACTACGCTGAGGTGAATATGTTCAAGCCTGCTATCCTTGAAGACTCCATCTCCTTAGCTCACGACACTGAAGATAAGTTACGTGGAAGAGATCGACGACCACAGCCATTTCAAGCAAACGGTAATTATGGATCTAAACAATTCAATTCCAATTTCAGAAGGCTTAATCCAGGTCGTTTCTCATCACCATCTTTCCGCAAGAATTGGCCTAAACCACCTGCATTACCATCCACTGTCAATCCAAATCCTAAACCTATTCCACAAGCAAATCCAAATATACCCAGACTCCCAGCCATTGCAAATAATGTGACCAAATCCAAGCCCATCGTATGCTACAAGTGTCACCAGCCAGGGCATCTCGCAGCAAATTGTCATTCAAAGAAGCCATCAGCACATATCAACTACCTTGGAGCCATGGACGAAGACGAGCATGAGGATATGCCGGATTTCACTGAAGAAGAAGATGATCCTACTACTACTTCTGACACTTTACCAGGTATGCCTACTTTACATTCATTGTTGACTATGAAATGTATGGTGCATGGAAAAGAAAGAATTATATTGCATGATGACAGTAGTACCCATGACTTTATTTCAGCAAAATTAGTAAAGGAATTGTAATTGCATACAGTACCTACGCACTATCGCATAAAAGCTGCATTTTTAGGCACTAGGTACAATGGCACACAAGAAGTTCAAGATTTAGAAATTCAAATTGGTCCATATATTGAAAGAAGAAATTTCTTAGTTGTTCCATTACAGTCTAGCGACATTATTCTAGGAATGCCATGGAGACACCAACATAATCCCAATATAGATTATTCCACACATACAATGAATATTAATTTTCAAGGAAAATCTATTACATTATTTGGTATGCATGCATCTCATATGTTTCCACTGCTTTCGCATACTCAAGCAAAACGTGCACTACGCAAGAATACTAAATCATATCTCATTTGGGTAAATGAATTGCATGCAAAGGAAAATCATATGCACCCTAGGCATAAGGAATTTTTCGCATATTTTAAGGACTGTTTTGCAGAAGACCTACCACCAGGTTTACCTCCATCACGTCCAGAAGATCATAAGATTGACCTAATACCTGGCACACAACCACCTTGCAAAGCCCCATATAGGCACAATCAAATAGAGCAAAAAGAAATCCAGAGTCAAGTAGAAGAATTACTAAATAGAGGTTTAATTCGACCTAGCAGTTCCCCATTCGGTGCACCTGTGCTCTTAGTCAAGAAAAAGAATAATACTTATCGGATGTGTATTGACTACCGAGCATTAAACAAGATCACTGTAAAGAATAGGTATCCTATACCTAGAGTTGATGACCTTATGGACAAACTGCAAGGATCTTCTATATTTAGTAAAATTGACCTTAAGTCTGGATATCATCAGGTGAGGCTAGATAGATCCGACATATTTAAGACTGCATTCAGGACACAGTTTGGCCATTACGAATTCTTAGTTATGCCATTTGGATTAACTAATGCACCTGCTACTTTCAGTAGAATGATGAACCGCATTTTTCTAAAATATCAATATTGTGTGATTGTTTTCTTTGATGATATTTTAGTGTTCAGTCAAAGTGAAAAAGAGCATTATGAGCATTTATCATTAGTTTTTCAATTACTGAAAGAAAATCAATTGTTTGCAAATCCTGACAAGAGTGAATTCTTTAAGACAGAAATAGAATATCTAGGTCATATTGTATCAAAAGAAGGAATTAAAGTTGATCCTAAGAAAATTGATGCAATATTGCATTGGCCTATTCCTAAAAATGTACATGAATTACGCTCATTCCTTGGTCTTGCTAGTTTCTATAGGAAGTTTGTACGTAATTTCTCATTACTTGCTTTACCATTGACCAAACTTCTTAAGAAAGGCATTGTTTATCAATGGACTGAAAACCAGCAGAAATCCTTTGATTTACTTAAACGTGCATTGACCAATGCCCCTGTTCTACAATTGCCTGACTTTAACCGACCATTCTTTCTAGTTGTGACCGATGCTAGCGGATCAGGAATAGGAGCCGTGCTAATGCAAGACAACCATCCAATAGCATATTCTAGTTCTAAGCTGAAACCCTCTGAGCTTAAATATTCCACTTATGACAAGGAACTCTTAGCAGTTGTCCAAGCATTAAAACAATGGAAGCATTATTTAATGGGTTCAGAATTCATGATAAAGACTGACCAGCAAAGCATTAGACATCTACTTAGCCAACCTCAAATTTCTGACCGTCATATCAAATGGGCTTCATTCATTCAAAGTTTCCATCCTATCATTCAATACCAACCTGGAAAAGAAAATGTAGTTGCTGATGCATTGAGTAGAAGACCTGCAATTCATAACATTTCTATCATATCTTTTGATTCTTTGATTGCGATAAAAGACACATATCACCAGGATATTACTTTTCATTCTGATTGGCAAAAATTAGTTCAAAATAATTTCATTCCTGTTGATTCATTGTCATATAATGATGGATTCATGTTCTTTGAAAAGAGACTGTGTGTTACTATTCCATTCCGATCATTTGTTTTGAATGAAATTCATTGTCCCCCATATCAAGGTCATAGAGGTATCATCTCTACATTACGCATGTTAACTGAAGATTTTTATTGGCCGCATATGGATGCAGATGTATATAATTTTGTTTCTGAATGTCTGATTTGTCAAAGAATAAAAAGACATCATGGTAAACAGTATGGATTATTAATGCCTTTATCTATTCCATCTAAACCTTGGGAACATATATCTATGGATTTCATTACTGGCTTACCAAATACTAAATCTAACCATGACATGATTTGGACAATTGTAGATAGATTTAGTAAGCAAGCATATTTCATTGCATATAAGAAAACTTTAACAGCATCACAAGCAGCACAGTTATTCTTGAAAACTGTTTTTACTAACCATGGATTGCCGAAAGTGATTATTTCAGATAGAGATTCTAGATTTTGTAATAATTTTTGGATTACACTGTTTGCAAATCTAGGCACAAAAATTGATTTTTCATCTGCATTTCATCCAGAAACAAATGGACAAACAGAAGCCACAAATAGCACCATTCTAGATCTTTTACGTGCATACACTATCTCTAAACCTCAGACATGGGATACTCATTTACATTTATTACAGTTTGCTTACAATAATACACCGCACACATCTACAAAGAAAGCACCTTTTGAAGTTATTTATGGACATAGATTATCTACACCTATTGCATCTTTGTCTAATAGAATACAAAGTGCCGATGATATTGCTGTTATGCATAACACTATTTTTGATGAGGTCAAGGATATGATTGCTAAAGCCCAACAATCATATACCAAACAAGCCAACAAGAAAAGACAAGCCATGAATTTCAAAGTTGATGATTATGTTTGGCTTAGAATAGAAAAGCGTAGACTGCAAAGTGTAGATAGACATCCAGTTATCAAATTAGCTCCTAGATTCTACGGACCATTTAGAATCATTCATAAGATTAATGACAATGCATTCAAGTTAGAACTGCCATCCCATTGGAAAATTCATAATACATTTCATATTAGTTTATTGAGACCATTTAGAGGACAATTACCTATCCACCCTGTTTATGAAAACCCACCTTTACTAGAAGAAGAGACTGAAATACTTGAACCAGAAGCCATCATAGACACTGACTACATGACCACTAGAACTGGCCGAAGGTATTCTAGATATCTAGTAAAATTTAAGAACCATCCTGTAGAGGAAGCACAATGGATGCACGCTAGAGACCTAAATGCTTTCCCCACTCTGTTAGCTCCACATTGAGCTAATAGCAATTGAGGTCAATTGCTATCCCACCCCGGGGGTATGATGCCAGGAGGCATATTCCACGGTGGATTCCGTGAGGTTTTACAGTGGATTCCGTAAACTTAGATGACCGGGGCTCATACGCAAAGAGGATTCTTTGTGCGAGAAGTTGATGGGGACGCCTGTCCTTTTCGGGCGTTTCATTAATTTAGTGTGTACATGGGTGATTCCATAGCGGGTGATTTCGCAAAATGCATATTAAATTAATAAACGTTTATGAGTTTAGAGTGCGCACTCGTAATAAATTAAGGTTAGGATTTATTTCTAACCAGTTGATTTATTTATGTAGCTGAAGACTGCTAGGTATTCACTTTTGTCGGTTTAATTGTGTTATTTTACTAACGATTGTGAATGCTTCAGTTGATGTGTAGAGATAGCAGCAGTGGCGGAGGAAAGCATTGGAGTCTAGCGGGTTTTCGATCTTTGGACTATATTTTGATAGGCGCCACACCTATATTTTGTCTATAGAGACATCGATTATTTATTATTATTTTGTATGCGCTTATGCGCCTGGATATATTATTTCTATTTGGATATTGAGATTGGGCATGCCAGACACTATGGGCACCGTCCATTAGCTTTATTTTCATATTTTTGGTAGAAAGCAAACTCAAAAGCTAAAAGCTTGTCATATTTTTGTAATTGGGCTATTTTTGAGCATAAAGATTGGAAATATACATTAAATACATGCTTTGTGAAGCGCTCACACAAGGCATGGGGGGAGATTGAACCCAATTTGTCTCTTGTCTCATGTCGTGCTTGCTTTTACATGGGTTTTTGTGCTAAAAAGTAGAGTACTTTGTTCTTGGGGACCTTCCGGGATTCACCACGTGAGCTATCTGCGACCGATCTGCGCACCAAGCATGTGCAAAAAGATTAAGAATAGCCATAGTAGAAGCACCAACCCTGCTTGTGGAATTGGCAAATGGTCGTAAGGTAACTTGTACCAGGCAAACTGCTAAGGTGGAATTCTTTCTGGGAGGAAAGAAGACTTCGGTTAAATTCAGAGTCATGAATTTAAGTATCCATGAGTGTCTACTCGGAATGGATTGGCTTAAGCCCAACGACGCCCACATTCACTGTGGAAAGGATCATTTTTCCTTTTGAAACTCTGAAGGGGAATTAGTCACAACTCAAGGTGAGGCAGGAGTGCCAAGAATCCAACTGGCCAAAGTATCTCGGATCATAAAAGGAGTTTGAAAAGGATTACCTGTTTACTTGATCAAACTCAACAAATTAGATCAAAAGCAAGAGTCTCATGAAGGACCTTGTTGGCTAAAGGAATACGCGGACGTATTCCCTGAAAAGTTGATTGAGCTTCTGCCTCGAAGAGGAGTGGATCATGAGATTAGGTTAGTGCCTGGAGCTGCACCAATTGCCAAGAGACCTTATAGAATGTCCATACCAGAAGCAATTGAGCTGAAGGAATAACTCAAGCAAGTGTTAGATCAGGGCTACATCGGGCCTAGCAATTCACTGTGGGGAGCTCCAGTACTATTCCAGAAAAAGAAAGATGGGACACTTCGACTATGTATTGATTACCGAGGGTTGAATCAATCAACAGTCAAGAACAAGTATCCTATTCCTAGAATAGATGAGATTCTTAATCGTCTTCAGGGTGCGAAGATCTTCTCCAAGATTGATCTCAGGTCAGGTTACTATCAGATAAGAATCAAGGAAGAAGATATCCCAAAGACGGCCTTCAATACAAGATATGGGCACTTTGAGTTCCTGGTTATGTCATTCGGGCTTACAAATGCACCTGCCACCTTCAATAGGTTAATGCATGATATCTTTAGGCCATATCTTGATGATTTTGTGCTTGTCTTCTTCAATGAAACTTTAGTCTATTCTAAACAAGAAGAAGATCACGAACCTCAACTTCGGATTGTCCTTGAGACAATGAGGTCACATAAGCTATATGAAAAAATGAAGAAGTCTGCATTCTTCAAGCGTCAGATTGAATATCTGGGATTCATAGTATCATCAAAAGGAATATCAGTGGACCCAGCCAAGGTCAGAGATGTGCTTGAATGGCCAACACATGTATCTGTCAAAGAAATACACAGCTTTTTTGGATTGACAGGATGGTATAGGGTCTTCATCAAAAACTATGCTTGGATTGCAGCACCTCTGACGGATTTACTAAAGAAGCAGACTTCCATTGCATGGTCAACTCCCGAACAAAATAGCTTCGATAGATTAAAGTAAAGTTTGGTATCAGCACCTATTCTAAAACTTCCAGACCTCAATAAGGAATTCGATGTAGTAACTGATCCTAGCATTCTTGCCTTGGGGTGTGTACTTATGCAGGAAGGTCATCCAGTAGCATACTCTTTAAGGAAATTGAAAAGCCATGAAAAGAATTATGCTACGCATGATCTGGAATTACTAGCTGTCATCCATGCTCTAAAGCTTTGGAGACACTACTTGTTGGGTAACAAGTTTACTCTAGTAACCGATCATAAGAGTCTCAAATGGATCTTTACCCAGAACGAGCTCAACATGGGGCAACGTCAGTGGATTGAAGTGTTGGAGGAATATGACTTTGAAATCAAGTACCGACCAGGGAAAGAGAATGTAGTTGCCGATGCACTTAGTCACAAGGCATTTCTAAATTCCCTAATCTTGCAGAATCCATCAACGACCAGATCTCTAGCTACAAAAGTATCTATGCCAAACAACCCTATACTGGAGTTAGCTAGAGAGGAAGCATGCCATGATTTGGCCTACCAAACAATGCTAAAGGAGATCTCTACCAAGGAACATAATCAAAAGTTGCAAGCTAAGTATCAGGAATTTTCCATTGATAATGGACTTGTCTACTATAGAACAAGGTTGTGTATATTAGCAAGCCAGTCACTTAAGCAGAAGATAATGTGGGAAGCTTATGATTCTCCTTTCGCAGAACATCCTGGCTATGCTAGCACTCTTAATGCAGTTAGGAAGAGCTACCATTGGGAGAGGCTCAAAGGTGACGTTCTCAAATATGTCACTGAGTGTTTGTCTTGCCAACGTATCAAAGGCGAACATGTCATGATGCCAGGGAAACTGCAACCGCTTGACATCCCCCAAATGAAATGGGAATTCATCAGTATGGATTTTGTTGCAGGCTTACCCCAAGTCCAGGGAGGATACAACTCCATCATGGTTGTGGTTGACATGCTTACTAAGATTGCACACCTTATTCCAGTAAAAACAAACTATAAAGCCTCCGACATTGCAAGATTGTTTATCAAGGAGATATTCAAGCTACATGGTTTACCCAGAAGAATCATTAGTGACCGAGATTCTCTCTTCACATCACACTTCTGGAGAGCTATCTTTGAAGCTATTGGGACTCAGCCCTGCTTTAGCACCGCCTACCATCCCCAAACGGATGGTCAAACAGAGCGAGTAAATCAAGTCATCGAGGATATGCTTAGGGCATACTGCTGTCGAGAGCCGAAGAGGTGGATTCAATACTTGCCTTTGGTAGAATTTGCATACAATGCTTCTTACCAGCAGAGCATTCAGATGACCCCTTTTCAAGCATTATATGGTCATGATTGCAGAAGTCCCCTAAACTTCTCAGATCAAACCTTAAGGGTTGAAGCTTCAAGACAGATGTTGGAAGACATAGATGATCAAATAAAGTCAATAAGACAAGATATCCAAGTGGCCAAGGATAGATAGAAGGCATACGCGGATTTGAAGTGTCAAGAAAGAGTCTTCGAAGAAGGAGACATGGTCTTTGTTCGCGTACACCCTAAAAAGAGTTCTCTATCCCTAGGAGATTGCAAGACGCTAAGTCCAAGGTATTGTGGGCCGTACAAAATCCTCAAATGCCTAGGACCCAATGCTTATAGATTGCAACTCCCTGAGAACCTAAAGGTTCACAATGCATTCCATATCAGCCTATTGAAAAAATATGTACCCAACCCTAACCATGTACTTGATGACCAACAAATTGTAATGCCTAGCCAGGAGTCCTTGAGCTAAGGCGTGATAGAATCTTAGATGTTAGGGAGAGACAATTAAGGTCCAGAACCTTGAGAGAATGCCTCGTCCAATGGAAAGATTATCCCGAAGAGGATCCCACTTGGATAGAAGAAGACACTCTAAACCATTAATATCCCCAGTTTATCTCGAGATGAGGACATCTCGATTCCTCTAAGGGGGAGAGAATGTAATATATCAAATATATACCAAATATTTATTTTGATTTTTTCTCCCTCTCGCGCGGCGGCGCATCGTGCTGGTAGGGTGGAAGGGGATAGAGGAGCCAGCAAGCTCCTCCCTGGAGCTTGCTCGGCTCCACAAGCATGCATAGTGACACACTTGAGAGGGAGGATTCCCTCCCCTCCCCTATTTAACCAGAAGGGGGGCCCTACTGCTGGGGGTACGAAGGAGAGGAGATAAGACTGAGGACGAAGATTAGTGCTGCTGCCGCTTGACGCCATAACGCCGTGCTGAACGCTGAGGGAGAGAGAGAAGGATAAAGCCAAGCCGCCGTCACCTGCAGACTACCCCCTCCCCCCCGTCATCACCATCTCCATTTCCTGCCGCCGTCGGATGGCTGGTTACCCCCCCCCCCCCCCCTACCACGTGGGGTATGGAAGCTTCCTTGAAGAAGCTTCCTAAGGGGGGGGATAATTAAGCCCCCTTTCACCCCCCTTATATCCCTTTTACCCTTTCACCCACCTCATATCCCTTTTACCCTTTCACCCCCCTCATACTCCTTTTTAACATACCCCCATAAGCCCTTTTTATTCCCCCCGTGTTCGCATTATTTCTTTCTTTCCCCCCCCCCCCTCACACCCCGGTTTTGAAGCTGTAAAGCTTCTAAGAGGCCCTAAGCCCTCTTTCCCTTGGACCCACACCCACCCCTCCCGAGTTGTTTTTTAGCCCTTAACCCCTTCCCGTAGAGCCATTAAACCCCAACCCGTGTTTAAGCCACCATAGCCCCCTCTCCCCTTGGCCTCAAAAACCATTAAGCCCCTCCATGGTTTTAATAAGCCTTCCTCTTGAAGGGTTTTATAACCTGTTTTTCCACCCTCCCCGGGATTTAAAAATCCTCCCCGTGGTCTTTCCCCATGAAATGCCTTAGGGTCCTATAAGCCCTTTCATATTGCAAGCCTCTTAATCCTTCCTTGTGGGCTTCCACAAGCCTTCTCCAAGTGGGTTTATACCCCACCCGAGATTTAAGCACCCATTCCCTTGCAAGTTCCACGGCCTTTTCTTTTAGGCTTTATAAACCTTTCCCTCTCCGAAGAAGTTAAGACCTTAAAGGTCTTGTTACCCCTTCCTCGTGGTTAATCCCGTAACGGCTCCTTGCTTCGAAAGAAAGAAGAAGAGTATTGAAGCGGCGGTGGAATTCCGAAAAGGAGTGTAAAGCTGCCTTCATGTTCGAAGGATTACAACTGCGATGCCGCCTAAGAAAGTCCAAGGAGTAGCTGTGGGAGGGTCATCTCCTGGTATCCATGTGGATATCTCACCCCAAAACCAGGTTTTTCCTTCTTGGTTTTTATATCAGTTTTAATTCAATCATGCAAGATGAATTGTTAGGATAAGTTATATTTTGTCCTAGTTATTTACGATGAAGGAATTTAGTATAATTGAACATGCATAATGGATAATGTATAAAATATAGTTTTCCTTCAAATAGCATTATGCATTGAAACGAATTATGAGCAAGATTATTTACCCACTATAGTAGTATATTTCGTTTAAATCATGAAGGTATAAAAACTGCATCTTGCACCATTAACCCCTATTCTTTTTACAACGAATCATCATAGAAGGGGAAATTCATGAAAGGTTTCTTACGTTGCTTTAACTCTAGGAAGTTATCATTGCTAATTGCATATCTTAGCAAGGAAAAGATTGTTTATTTGGCATGAGTTTTGTTTGCAAGACAAAAAGGAAGATTAATTGAATTTAGCTAACCTCGAAGCAACAAAGTTTAGGACTGAAAAATCAATCGTCACAATAGATAACAAATCGTGCCGAGGTGATCTCGATATTACCTTCTAAAAGATAACTGAATTAATATAAACTTAGAAATACCTATGCTGCGAAATATGCGTTGAGAGTGATTTAAATCCAAGAAACGTTTATACCTTAAATACTTGCCCACCTTCCCTGATTGTAGGGTCAATAAATCGTAACGTAAAAGAACTAGGGTTTGTCTCTAAGGTTCTTAAAGAAAATAATAAAAGGAGACCCTAGGTCTGACAAACGTCAGCTTAAAGAAACTAAAACGGATTGTTTCATCGCATATTACGATGCAGGACTTGTGCAGCAAGTACGCAGTCATATGATCTTGTGATTGATTCACAAGAAGAAAGGTTAAATACCCTCAATAAGGATGGCGTATCCTTACACAAGTTATCTTGCAAAAGGATATATTCTTTGATATCCTTCTAAGTAAGGAAGGTTAAAAACCGGAAACTAAAGTATCCAATGAACTTTAGGGTTGACCAAGTTGGGTTAATAGGGTATGCCCTAACCCAGAATATAAGGGATCTTGCCAAGTTACAAGACACCTTGGAACGAGTGCTGATGCATTCGAAAGGAAAGAATCATTCCTTAGCAGTTTGCCAACAACAAGATCGGTTAATGGAAATGTTTGTGCTTGCTAGAGATTTTAGAGCACTATTTGATTTATGAATTACAAATTAAATGAATATCTATACTTCAGGTTGAAGACCTGAAGTGAGAGGCTGTTTCAAGTACCCTCGACTGCCTGCCTAACCCTAACCAAGGGGGTTGTTGACTACGCTGGGAACGTGGACCGAACCCGCCACGAGAGGTCTCTCCGTTGAGCTCTACTTGGAGCAGGAGGACGCTTGGGTGCCCAGGGGGGCTCTGGCCGTAAATCCCTCGCCTTCCGGGTCCTGCATAAGAGGCTAACGTGACTTAGGATTGGATCTCGAGGCCCACATACTAATCTACGGGCGGAAGCTTGGAATAGTAATCCCTGTGGATTGCTGGATAGCCTTCAGGCAAATTATGGATAAGCCTACGGGTGGAACTCCTTGTATTTTAAAGGTAAATATGATGATATGTTAATAAAGAACTTGTTTGATTTTTTTTTTCTATGTCACGTGATAAGATTACGTGAAGGAAACAGTGCTTAACGGTTTAATTAAAGAAGCTGATTGTTACATGTCCAAATTAATGTGCTAGATAATTACATAACCAAAACAGACCGAGGAAAGTGCGGAGGATGGGCCATGGGTCCGTCCTACGGTTGGGTGGTCCCGATTGGCCGGGAACTTTTCTCAAATCTCGAAGAACAGCAGGATGATCGTCAAAGGATAGGAACAACGAAAGCGATGACCTAGAGTTACGTCTTACCCAATTTACGCTGTTTTAGGAGAACGGAATGGGACTATGCCTTATGGCAGAGAGGTTGAGCTTTGCATCCCTCTCATTTCCCATTCTCTTTGAACCAAGTGTAGTGTGAATCCGCTTCGGACCTGGCGTTTCTGCATAAAGTGGTTCGCTCGGGTCCGATGCTAGTTGCTGTTAGGTAATGACCAATCAGGAAAACCCTAATTCTGGTCGATCCTAAGTGGGAACGGCCAGAATACTTCCGCTACGTGGCAGACGCGGAAAGCCTTAGATCGCAAGACCCGTAACATTCCATGGGAGTGCCGGGCGGAGCTTTCTAGACATCCTTTCCGATGGACTGCTAAGACGTGTCCTGGACCATACTAGTGGACACGTTACATTTATTTATTTATTTATTTTTTTGTGAAACTTGATAGCCTTGGTAAAGTTTGGTATTTTTTTGAACATGTTGGAGTAAGAGTTTGCCAGGAGAGCTGTTGAACATTGTGGAACAGGTTTGTTTTCTTGCTGAAACTTTTACACATCACAGGGGATAATGGGTTCATGAGCACTTCATGTTGCACTTGTTGATGCACTGCATTCAAGGGTCAGCTCCTGTCCTTTTAAATACTTCCATGTCATGGGTCCAATTTATGCATGATTCGCACCATTGTTGAGAACTTGCACTGCATGAGGCCCGCTACAGCTATATGCAATAAATTCTAGATGCATGCGCACATGAGAGAGCACTTGTAATGGAGCACGCACCATTCATGCACTCACAAGAGTTGGGATGTGCATCAACAAGTTGGGAACCTCTAATTGAGTGGGTAAGGTGGTTGGATGTGTTTGAGGGTCGTGAAGGAGGCCGTCAGTTGTGAGATGGGTTGTTTCTTGGTCAACATCTTGAGAGGACCATCAGTTTTTGGAGCATCAATGAGATTATGGGTGGGTGGAGTGGAGTATGACATATCTTTTTGATAAGCTTTGAGAGGTGAGGATAAGAATTTAAATAAACAAGCAACTTTGTTTGCATGATGCACCAGCACATGTACATAGGCTAGACACATTTTCTTCAATGCATTCATTTTCTTCGTGTGGAAACATCAATTGATTGGTTGCATAACATGGATCCTACATTGCATATTTTCATGAATCATGAGTGGAAGAGCATGAAATTATAATTCAAAACATATTTCTACTAGGACACATAGCATGAATCAAGCAGGAGGTGATGATAGTGAAAGGTAACTGCTACATGTGAAAAACAAGAAGCGAAGTATTAAGATGGTGTTCACATCTTTGCAAAGGGTTACCCACTAAGTTTTCTTGGGTAAAAGAAGTTTTCTCAGTGGTGGAATATTGTCTTTTGGACATTCTGTTGGTGATGGGGAGATTATATTTGAGGATGCCAATATGGTAGTTGGTGCATTTAATAATTTTCAGTAAGACGTATAAAGGCATGCAAGGCTTGAAAGGTCCATAATGCAAGGCTTGAAAGGTCCATAATGCAAGTGCTTAGAAGAACATTGCATGAAGACTCAAGCGCCAATACAACTAAAGCATTTAGGGGGTTCTAAGATCTTGTTGCTATGAATATGTGCAAGAAGAAGGTTCTTCTTCATCAAGCGAGCTAATTGGATATTTTTTATCACGGATCGAAACAACTGAGCATTTGAGCATGGACTTTCAAGCTACGGCAAGATTGGGTGCACTCAACCTAGGCGTGTGGCTATTGTGAGTGTGGCAAGAAGAGTATGTGATGAAATGGGTTGTGAATCAGGTGACAAGGTGGACTATGCTATTCATTTCGAAGATGTCACTGGGCCAAACACTATAATAAAGTGTTATTGACAATGATGACGGCATAATCGCGTTGCAGGACGGCATTTAACGAAGGCAAAATGGCCGTAAATGAGATGCAGTATGGCGGCTTATGAGCGATGACGGTGGCATATTCTGAGGCGGTTTGATAGACGGTCAGTAGGACTATTGCCAGGATGGCGAGTAGGTGACATCGCACGGAAACGCCAACTGGACGAGCAATACGAGTGCCATAGCGACTTTATAAACTGGCTAGGTGACATAGCATTAAACATTGGAAAGTGAGGCGACTTTAGACACGCGGCCTGATTGGGGACTGACATGAAGGAGAGGTAACAGCATTACAAGCGATGTAATGCCGATTGTTGTCTTTACTGATATGATGGCGGCGATTTAACTCAGTCTCAGGATGACGGTCTGATTGGTCAACACAGGGTGGTGTGTCATAGGCAAAACGGTGACTGATGATGCAAAACGGCCGTAGAGGACTTGCAGGTACGAGCAGGTGAAGAAGTCCTGAAGACACGAATACCATAAGGATCCTATTAATTGGCGAGGTGATGGCATATTACGCAGGCCTGACAAGGCAGAGGCCTACAAGCAGCTCCGTCAATCTCGTGCGGCTCGTCTAATCTCATCGTTTAAATTTAAGTGTATACTCCAGGAGGACTGATGACGCGCAGGTGGTAGCTATCTCGACAGTGGAGGCAAAAATGGCGTGCTGGAACGTAGGCTCAGCGGCAACAAGTTGACTGGATTGCGGGCAGAGATTCGTTTGTTTGAAACATGTAGTGATGGTGGCATATTTGATGGATTGCAAGCAGTCCGGCTATTCAAATTGCAATGGTGATGGCGTCCGCTGATGATGCAGGTAATTCGATGGCCAATGCAAGGCGGCATAACTGCCGAGGCAGAAGAGGCATTGTGCAATGACATGGCGGAATATCATATGGTAGTATCTGGCGACGTCCTGACGAATAATGTGCAGGGATGATAAAGCAGCGTTCGAAACGCAACATGTGGGCGTATATTCCACATGCAGAAAGGGAAGACGACGGAAGCTTCAATAGCTGATCAAAAGCTTAAGCTTAGAAAAGCTAAAACCTTTGATTATTACATCAACGTAGAATCTCAAGAAGAAAACCAAATGCATTGAAAAGCTTAAGGAAAACACAACGTGTATGTAAGAAAACTATATAAGAGAGGGTAGAGAGAGCATTAGGGGGCACTCTACTTCCTTGTATTCATGTATGCAACTTGAAGTGAGGAGAGTGGAGGGTTGCACGAGTGTGAGAGTATGCTTTTGGCATGCTCTTTTGTGCTCTTTTGTGAAGTTGTAGAATTTGGACATTGAAGTGTCGAGTGTCGGCTCAAGGTTGTCAAGGTATGAGAATTCAATTTAATTGGTCTCATCTTCAAGTTTGTGTTTTTCAAACAAGTGTCAAAAGGATTGTGTGATGCTCTATCCGGATTTGGGTTTGTAGTTGTTTGAGCTACGGGAGACTTTGTGTGTTGTTTTGTTTTCATGTGTGGCTTGTGGTGTTCTGTCGAATATTTAAATTTTTTGCGTTAAGTTGTGCGTCCGAAAAAGTCAACTATTCTCACCGACACTCCTTAAGGCCTCATTATCGAGTTGTGAGTGAGGCTTGCTCTCGATTACTGCTAGCGTAACAACGTGGCATTGCTATATTAGAGTGTTAGTGTACTCCTAGTGCACTATTTGAGTTCACTGGCTGTATGCTAGCAATTGTTCTCTCTCATACTTCGACTCGCTGCATGTTCTCAGAGAGCTCGTTGAAGGATATATATCTAGTGTATTGAGTCAAAGGATCATGTCCCATAACTGATTTGGAGTTGATCCTTGCATATGATTGTGTGAGAGATTGAGAGATGAAAGACTTTGTAGCAAGATGAGACAGTGGAAAGGGAGAGATTGTGGAAGGTGGCAAATTGTGACCTTAGAAGGCGAGAAGTGGGTAGAGCATCAACGCATAATGACTCCAGCCTTCTTCCGCAAGAAGCTAAAGGTACAAGAAAGATTTGAATGTGGTTTTCATTGTCAAATGTGTGTTCAAATGAACAAAAAATGTGTCAATCTTGTCAGTTCTCAGACATGTTCAAGCATGAATGAAGTGTTGATCTATGACTCATGAAAGGGTTGTATGGGCTTTGTGAGGATCCAACTTAACATCAATGTGTCTCACACATTATTGCCCATGTTATCTCATCATATTGTCCCAAGCAGGGGATAGCAACGACTTTAGTTTGCAAGTGCATGCTATATGGCTCCGACAAATCCTACATTGTGAGGATTAAGTTTACTATGCTTTAAGATGGCAACATGTTTGCTTATTTGTACCTTGTTGTGTGCAGGCTATGGGTCCCCAACTATGGCCCCTTGCACAATTGCAATGATGGAGCAATGGGAGAATGAAGTGGACAAAGGGGAAGAGATTGATGCCTTTGATGCATTCCAAAACCTGACAGCAGATATAATTGTGTGCATTGGATTTGGAAACAGCTTTGCAGAGGGCAGGCAATGAAGGATCTAAGTATTAACCCCCATAGCTACATTAAGTGCAAATTTGATACTTGCAAGATTATATTGTCATTTTAATTGCAATTCATAACTTCGTTTTCTCTCTTGTTTTGTTTAATTACTAATTCCATCCCATTTTAATTGCAATCTATAATTTCCTCTTCTCCTTTGTTTACATGGTCGACTAATTTACCCTATGTCATGAATTAGAGGCTTCAGGAAGCCACAGCTTATGTTGATCCTGTAGATCTATTTATCAATCCTAATGAACCAAATAATAATGCTAACAAGCCCATCAACACCCATTTCGCTTAGTATTACCACCCACTTATTAGACTCAACCACCACTGCAAGGATGATGTGGCGAGACAACTACACCCAAATGATGGCAAATCGTGGTGAGAATGAGCTCAGATATACATCAGAGGGGTAGTTTGACTCTTGCTAGAGTATTCCATCATGCACATAATCCTGATGATGATGATAAATATGGTAATGACGAAGTGTGTAATATAGTTAGGTAGATGATTAAATTGGATGACACTCCACATCCAAGCATTGATGATCCATTGGATACCAGTTAGGATGATGATGAATTTGTAAGTCCAAAGAGGCCATTAACTCCATCACCATCTTCAAGTCTTGCTAATTGTTCTTCATCGTCAATCAATTTGGTGAAAAATCACGATCAGCAGCAGCCTGGACTGATCAAGATGACGCCTGGATTTAAAGTGGTGTGCATGGTAGTTGAGTCATGTGTGAGATTGCAACATATTCACTTGATCAAGTACTACAGGGCTTTGGTTTCCCTAGTGGCCACTTTCGAGTTTGTGTGTATGTTGTGATTTCCATCATCACGTTGAGAATCACCTTGCCTCAAACTAAAGAAGCTGAAAAAGCACTACTTAAAACACCTTAGACTACATGTGAATCCATCAAAACACAACAATTATGGCCGCTATCAGGTCTTCCAATCACATGCTTCAATGGCCTTCTTTTGTAGTTCTCTAGCTTTTAATCTTCATAAACAACATACTCTATGTTCTCCTCTAAATATGGCCTTAGATATCATTTTGTAGACCTCTAAGTTGAGGCTTGATCATGCACTAAACCATGCCAAGTGTAAGGTCTTGTTGTAGGTCTTCTCCTCCATTTCAAGTTATTTTAATGCAATGTGATTTGTTTTTGACAATGTCCAACTTATCAATAATGTCTATGACAACAGAGATACTAAGAATAAGTGGGTAGAGGGTCTTTCTGTCTGATATTGTGCTCTCAAAGAACTCTGTAGGTGGTTGCTATTGTGCAAGTACTATGTCCTCGATTGCACTAGTTATCTTCCATCCTGCAAAGTGTTCGGTAAGCTAGAGAGTGTGGAGACAATCAAGTTCCTCATCTTGCACTTGACCAAACGCTTCCACTTCCTTAGTTGATCAGAGAGATGTCTATAGAGATCAATTTGATTCAATCAAGGAATTCAATTTGGACCCTGATTCAATTTGGGCTTGAAGGTGGAGGCATTGATTAGAGATGTCTACAAGATCAATTGCATTCAATCAAGGAACTCAATTTGGATCTCGCTTTGATGACAAAGTGTGACATGTAGCCGCCTGGATTGTTTGTGGGTTACTTTCTCCACCTTCAAGCAGTGGAAGACCGGTCACTTGTGCTTGTAGAATTAAAGCAGCAACATTAGAGACCATACCACAATTGGGTGAGATTCATCAATTGGACGAATAAGCTCATAACTCCCAAGGAGTCGGCTCTTGCCAAGCATCTTCTTGTGAGGCTCAAATGATATGAAGAAAGAAGACAAGGCATTGAAGTTCCTGAAGGGAGGTTTGTTTGTCGATAGGAACCATGCGAAAGTGGTTAGGCTCTTGGGTGTGCAGGCCCATATAGAAAAGTGGAAGAAGTAGTGTGTTTTGGTGGGAGGTATGCAATGAAGACAATCAAAGTTCTGAAAACGATTGAGAACATGAGTGAAGCCATCATACAAGCACGACTACAACACCCAAACATTCTGAAGCTCATATGGTACACAAAAGATTGTGAATTAGATAACAACTTGTCCTTGCTAATTGAGATGAAGGGTTGTGATTTAGAGACATTTATTGAGCAACAAGGCCACATCATCAAGTGGCGTTTGTTCAACTATGTGTTGGTAGCTCTGGATATCATTATACAGATAGCTAAAGCCATTAGGTACCTGCATAACCACCAGGGAATCATGCATCGGGATCTCAAGGCTGCCAATGTACTAGTGGACTATGCTTGGAGCTCGGATGCATTCAAAGAGGGGTACATTCATGTCAAGGTGGCTTAATTTGGCCTACCAAACAAGTGGGAGGGTAGTCTATGCACATGCACAAGGTGGGCACCAAGTATTGGAGGGCACCTGAGGCCTTTTGTCCAGAATACTACATCACTAAGCTACCCTCATCTACTTCAGGTCATCATTATGATAGATATGGTGACCTTGATGAAGCTCAAATGCAAGGCAATGTTGCAATTACTAATGTGGGAGCATCAGAGTTAAGCAAGGGGCTCGCCAAATACTTGTTTTTTGCAAATGTCTACAACTTCGCCATGACTTGGTTTGAGATTCTCTCATGAAAGAAGCCTTTTGATGATGCTTGCATTACTAGTAGCTGGGTATTTTCCTTGATAAGTTATTAGGGAGACATCGAGAGCAATACAGATTAGGCTAGTGAGCCTGCCAAATACGTTGGCTTCCAAAAAGCTAATGTGTTAATAATCCTCATTCCTTGTTCTTTGTGGTTCCTAATATCTTTCTTATTGTGTCATTGATGTACACAATCAACTTCCATAAGATTGATCTCTACTTCATTATCCTCTCCTACTTTTTGTGCCAAGGCAAGGCCTACATCAGGGTAGGGCAATATGGGACATGCCACATCTACTACCTCTTCTTCTTACACTCTGAGAGTAGACCCATCATCGTTTGCAAGGAAGGAAATCTAGGGATCTAGTACAATAATTCCGCTTAAAGCAAGGTTGCATGAAACAATTCTATACTACCACATCCACTCAAGCTGCATCACACTTTTCCAAAGAGGCCAGTACTTATAATGTTCTCAGTCAATTCCTATTCATCAAGAAGATATTGGGATGGTGGCCAATATGGGAAGGGATGCCATGCACATCTCAATAGAATGGACCAAGATTGTTTATGTAAGATGGCATTAGAATTCAGAGTAGCATTGAATTTGTAGATTCTTCTATAATCTTGGACTTCAAAGTTGAAGATGTCTTTGGTCTTTTTTGGCCATGTTTTTCATCTTTTTTGACTCTGAAATTAGTCAGACAGGACAAGCTCTCTGGTGATACTAAATTACAAAGTAGTACTTCTTCTTCTTTTGTGTTTCACTAGACCAATGTGCAAGCAAGAAGACAAGATCATTTGTTATGTGGCTCTTTGTGATTCTAATATACATATTGGCTATCATACAAGATCATTTGTGTTGAATGTCATGAAGGTTCTACTTCATGGCACTAGTATGCTTCTGGTAGATATGCTAGAGTGAAGTGGATTGCTATGGCCCTTGAATTCATCAAGACTAATGTGGACAACTCCATGGCATTAGTGCCAGAGCTTCCCAAGCACTACTAGGGTTTCCTTCAGTCTCACATTGATGTTGATTATCACTTGTCTACATGGTAGGTAAACAATGTCCAAATGGAATTTGAAAAAGAACACTTTGACGAAGGTCATGATTGAAATTAGCTCTGAAGGTATAATCTTGATTTGTTTTAGGTATAATCTTAATTTTTTTGTTGAGTTTCACATTGATGTTGATTATTGGTTGTCTACATGATAGGTGAACAATGTCCAAACAAAATTTGAAAACCACAACTTTGATGAATGTTATGATTGAAATCAGCTCTGGAGGTATAATCCTTATTTGTTTCAGGTGTAATCATGATTTGTTTCAGGCCCCTCTCATTAGTTTGTAACAATACTACCTGATTTCCATTATTGTAGTGGGTGATAGAGTGATGGCATAAGCATGGCTTAGATATATCTAAAAATAATAATAACAATTATATTTGATTACATTCAATCTCACATTCATGATGCTTATCACTTTTCTACATGACGACTGTACTACATGACAATAACCCTTATTTTCTATTTCAACCTCATGTTGATTATTACTTGTTGAACTATAGGACAATAACCATTATTTGTTTCAATTTTAGTTTCAGTTTTCAACCTCAGTCTCAGCCTCATGTTGAACTATTGGAAAATAACCATTATTTGTTTCAGCCTCATCATTGGATTACGCTAAGAGCAAAGACTAAACTGTCCCCAGCTAGCTGTAGGATATTGCTTATCAAGGTCCTTGAAGTCATCAGGACTAATGTGGCCAACTCCATGGCATTAGTGCTAGAGCTTCCATAGCACTCCTAAGGTTTCATTTAGTCTCACATTGATGTTGATTATCACTGGTCTACATGATAGGTGAACAATGTCCAAATAGATTTTGAAAAACCACACTTTGATGAAGCATATCCAGTCTATAGAACTAAGCATTGGATTACTCATATCCAATGCTACATATCCAATCTATAGGAGTAAGAATCGACTAATAGTACTGATATTATCCACCATTACTAGTATCAATAGCTCTACTTTTGTTGTAGCTACCAGTGAAATGTGGGACATTCAGGGCATTTAGTGGTTGTTGCCTCAAGACAACACATTTCTGTAGCTACTAGTAAAGTCTGGGGTTGTGCCTCAAAATAGCACATTTCAGGGTTGTAGCAAAATTTGGGGCATTCAGTGTGTTGCCTCAAGACAACACTTTGCAAGCTAAACCAAAAGGACAATTCACTAGCTTGTATCCCAACATCTATCGCAACACATTATTGATGATACCCACCATTGCAAAACATTGAAAGGACGATCACTATAATATATCAATAATATAACCATACTATGTTATCAAATCATAGTGAAAAGAAACTTGTAATACATGGAAAAATTGTACTTGGATAGCTAAGGAGCAGTGTCAATGGTGATTGATAATGACATCTATGATGTCTCTATATTTTCATGCCTTATTACACTGGGGGAATCATAACTGCACCAATGATACGAGATTCCAGTAGAGAAGAAATATTAGTTCTTCTCATGAACTATGATTAACATATTATATAGAGGAGATGATAGATGTACGTGTAGCTAATTTATATTAGCTGTCCATTAATTAGATAATACTTTTTAAGAGAAATGCTTTCTTACATTGAAGTTATACAGATTTCTAGGCCATGATGAAGATGTGCTAGTAGCTGAATAGTACAATGTAGAGAATGTTAACTCCAATTAGCTGCTCACTCCTGAGTGTTGTTTCATTCCCTTGCGCCTAGTAGCCCGTGCACAGAGTATGGTCGATTGTTTTGTTCTAGAATGAACATAGGGAAAAGAAAAGGAGTTGTGGTTTGGGGAAGGGAGTTCCAAAATGTAATAGAGGAAAAATATATTCGCTTTGGTGTTTGCAATGGTAGGATGATAATTTTCTTTTTGAAACCTACCCAACTACTATAAAGCATTGTACTTGACTATCACTTTCATATGGAATGAATGCAATATCATGATGCTTTGTACTTTCACTTAGTATCTTGGTTGTTTTCGGTGTCCTACACAAGATTGTGTTTATGAATCCAAGCGTCCATCTTGGAACCTAACTCAATTGTGTAACAGTTGCTCTACATTGTTCATGTCAACATGAGTCTAGACTTCATCTTTCATCCTCCACAACTCTTTGCCATGCTCTAGATCCGTGCTTTTCACATGGTATAAGAGCCCACTCAAGAATGGCTTAGCTCCTCTCCATCTCTTCTCAGCTTAGTTTGAGTGTTGGACCCCATCTCCAACTTCATTTGCATGTCTACCTTCAATGAAACTTCCATGGCAACCTATTAGCTTGAAGCTTTCATATCTCACTCCACAGGCCAATTCTCTTTGAACTTCCTTGGAAAAGTTATTCTCTACTTCCAGAGCTCCTCGTTGGCACCTCAATCATTGACATTGGGAAACTATAGCTTCAGCATTGCCTCTTTTCAGAGTCGTTGCCATAATTGTGTGTATGGACAATAGCACCTACCTATCTTGGAGGCCTTGGATCTCCCAAATTGAGGAATATCTCCACATGATTTCTTCTAGAGATATTTTTTTCTATTTTAAGCACAACTTCTTGCCACAACAACTCACGACATTGAGCACTCTATTCTCCAACATTTTGAGATTTCATGGTCACTACCCTGAACTCTGCCAATCCTTGTACGTACGATCACATCTTCCTACATGCCGCATAATCTATCCTGCTGGTATAAGGCTTTTGAAGCCTACCTCATAGACTACCTCCCCAACAATTTTTGTCCCAAATGATGTCTTGTATGATCTGCTCTAGCAAAAAAAAACCAGTTACATGTTCCTGCAAAACCTAATAAACACCATAGCCATTAACATTGAAGCTTCCCTCTTCACTGCATTCTCAAATCCATTTTTCAAAGATAAGTATCGTTACTGAGATCTTCTGTCAAACTCAAGTCATTTACCAGCAAGGACGAGACTCAAGTTGAAGGTCAAGACAAGGACAAGACAAACATCAAGAATACCCATCAAGCAAGAAGAAGATTCAAGCTCAAGACCAAACATAATATCTCTTGATATACTACAGAGTGTGTCTTCACATTACCTTGCACTTGTGTCTCTTTACACATTGAAATGCAACTCTTTTGTTGGTTAATTGAAGCTTATCAACATGGCAAATCTTGAGAAAATAGAAAAGTTCAATGGAGAAGGTTTCCATGCCTAGAAGGAAAAGACCATGTACCACATCATGAGGAAAGACATCTGGGATCTCTTTGAAGATGATGAAGATGATGCAGATGACGGGAAAGAAGATTTAGAAAGCAGGATCCTTGTAGTAGCTCAAACAAAAACCAAAGAATGCATGAAGATGAATAACAAGGCACTAGGAATCATTGCCTGGGGACTAAGTGATGATGCTACATCATATCTCTGGCATTAGAGATGCTAGAATTGCTTGGGAGGAACTTGACAGGATGTTTGGTACCCAAGTAAAGAATTCAACGGTAAAATTACTCATGCATTTTTATAAACTGGACATAAAAGACAATGCTTTCATGACCATACACATTAACAAGTTCAAGAGCCTAAAAACCCAACTTGCAACTCTTAAGAAGAATATTGATGAAGATGAAGCAATAGCCATATTGCTTGCAAGTATAAATAAGGATCCATATGAGAATATTGTGTCCACCCTAAGTAATGTTCCAAGTCTCTCACTTAAAGATATTGAGCACTTTATTCTTGATGAAGAGAATAAATAGAAGAATAAGAATGCAAAGGATGGTGTCCCATCATATAGGGAAAATCTCTTATGTACCAAAGGAGCTGCTAGACCCAAATGAAGAGGTTGAGGATTCAACACTGACAACAAAGATCACATGACATGTCATTATTGTGGTAATATTGGCCATATACCCAATGTATGTTTCCACTGTAAAAGAGCACAATAGATGCAAAATGGTAACCACCATAATTAGTTCATGAATGAAAGAGAAGAAGAAGAACAAGATGCTTCTACTACCATCAATAAATCTGACAGATTGTTCTAAAATAATTTTCATTGTATCTTTCATACATTTTTCCCTTAACGGTTTGCTCTCATTGTAAAAACCCTTGCCAAAGATGCAAATTTTCAAGCTTTAATTTGAGTAGGCTGCTTATGAGCTCGTCTCTCGAGCCATGTCATCATGAAGAAGGGGAAAAAGCCAATCAGTTTAGAAACTCATCATTTGAGGGGAGTGTTCATAGTGGTGCAGAATGTTACTACCCAACTACTATAAAGCATTGTACTTGACTATCACTTTCATTTGGAATGAATGCAATATCATGATGCTTTGTCTTTCACTTAGTATCTTTGTCATTGTCAGTGTCCTACACAAGATTGTGTTTATGAGTCCAAGCTTCCATCTTGGAACCTAATTCACTTGTGTAACAAATGCTCTACATTGTTTATGTCAACATAGATCTAGCCTTCCTCTTCCATCCTCCATAACTCCTCCCATTCTCTAGATCCACGCTTTTCACATTCACAGTATCAGCATGACCATTTTTACCTACATTTAAACAAACTTAGTGAGAATGTCTGCCAAATGGTAACACTTTTCTTGCACATGATTTTTTGATTTAAATTATACCCTTTAAGAATACATATTATAGTTGTAGCATCCTTACCTTGCATGTGAATATTAAAGAGAACAAGCAGTGGAAGCATACAACTAGTCCCACCTAGTATACTGGGAGTAATAGAGAGAACAAGTAGTTAAAACCTGCAGCCAATTGACCCAACTAGTGTACTAGGAGTACACTAATAGTTTGATGTAGCAGTGCCAGGTGTCCACGTTTACTAGTCAAAAGTCTAATAAGTTGGATTACAAACAATTAAGGGTGTTAATTTGTAAGGCTTTGAGCTCTTCAAAAGTTGTAAAGTTGTAAGGTTGTAAGGTCTTCAAAATTTTACTAGTAGTGTAGAAGCAAGATCCATATGCAAGTTGGGAGATGGGTGTTTTCTATCATCTTGTGATTCTTCAATTTTTAAAATCAAACATGGTGTTTGGATTTGCAATACCATCTTCTCTTACTTCTGATATTGGACAACTAAAGTAGGGCCTACAATAGATATAAACAATCATAAAGGAGTGTTGTAACTTACTAGCATATATAGCCCCCAACCCAAACACATGCACACATTCCTAAGCACAAGTTGTTGGCATTGGCATCTTTAAATATCAACAAGTAACCTAATGATTCATTCTTGGTATTTTCTTGTAAAAGTATAGTTAACTCATCAGTATGCAAGGACTCAAATAATATTCTTAATTATTATCCCGAACATATCTCTACGAAATAGCCTATATCTTTGTAATAATCTAGATCTTTGACTTAACAAACATAAGAATTGTTGATGTTGATTATTCAACCCTAAGAGATGAGTAGGTTTGTCTCCATCATTCATGGGATGCTTTATGGTTTCACTTTTTAAATATTACTCAAAAATACAATACAAATTGGATAGGAATATAAAAAATAACTAGATGATATAAAAGTAGAGGTGATGAAGAGGTGAGCACAAGCTCTACCGCCAAGACCCACAAACCGCTTATTGTTCAAGCATCTCAAGCGAGCACTAATGGCTACCTCTCACATAGTCGGTGTGCTAAACCTCTCTACGAGTGTAGTGATTGAGTTGCTTCCTTTCTCAAGCACACCGATAGCTCCACGATTCTTGATGCAAGCTCAAGCATCCTAAAACCCTCCACCTCCAAGTTCCATTCTCCATAGCCGCACGTGAGACAAGAGAAGAGAAGGGAAGAGGAGAGAAGAAGAAGAGAGGAGATGGTGGAGAGCTTCACCTCCTTGATCCCTCACCCTCACACTCTCACACTCCCTCCCTCAAGCACACACAAGCAAGCAAAGAGAAGAGAATGAGAGAAGAAGAAGAGTCCACTTTGCAACACACCAAAAGAATGAGCTCTCATTCATCTTTTGAACTTTATATACAAAGCCCTAAATCCCATTTGGGCAATCATCCCCTTTTAGTGTTCCATTTGGGCAATCATCCCCTTCGTCTTCCATTTCACTTTTGCCTTGGCCTTGTCCTCTACTTTAGAGTTTCCCAATTTTCCACCTTTTTCATCTAAGGGTTAACATTACCCTCCTCCTAGATGAGTGCCAGTCCCATGGCACTAGTGGGCCGTGAGGGGGATGGTGGTGCTAGGTGGCTAGGGGGACCTTGAGGTTATCGACATACCGTATTGAGGGTGTGTTGGAGGGATTTCTGGAACTAGAAGGCTCTTGAAGTTGTAATAAGCCTTGGTATTGGAGGGATTTATGAACTTGTTGGAGGGATTTATGGAGCTGAAAGGCCTTAGCATTGGGTATGATCCCTGGTGTTGGAGGAGCGTTGAGGGGTGGGTCTATCTTTGAAATTCAAAATGGTGTTAGATGGATCCGTGCTTGGAGGGTTGGCGTGTGGAAATATCCTTCTTTGAAATTTAAGATGGTGTTAGAAGGATCTGTCATTTAACTCTCTGTGGCTGAGTTCACCTGCTTAGTTTGAAATGAGCTTCTCCATTCACTTTATGATGATCGGGGCTATCGCATCCGCCCCTTGCTTGGATGCACTTTGTCGAATGGCACAGGGTGTGGGATGGGGAGTGCATTGCATGGATGATGGGGTCTTTGAAGTTGGTGGTGGAGCCTTTTCTTGTACTTGGAAAGAAAATAAGGTGCACTACCTAGGGTGTGTCTGCCTGAGCGTGGAGTGTGTGGTGCTGATGCTTGTGGAACTAGAAGATGGGTCTATCTTGGGCAAGCCCTTGGTGGTGTCCCACACTTGAGGACCCAGTTGGTATACATGAAGGTTGCGATACGTGTAACTTAGGGTGAAAAGTCTAACCATAGGCAAGTGTTATCTCCCTAAGTGTGTCCGGCCCTAAGCATATGTCATGAGAGGTGAGGCTAGGTATGAAATGCTAAGTGCATTGATTTGTGGTGTGCAAAGTGTTTTTTTTCTTTTTTCTTTTTGGATACCCAAGGTGCTCTCAGACTCTACCCTGATCTTCCTCGGATAGGTCATGAGGTGGTCTTAGGGATTTAGTAAAGAAGGTGCGGCTCTGCAAGTATTCCTTGATGTTAGCCCTCACATTGAGAGGTGTGGTTGACAAAAAATGGTGGTTACACCTTGTAAACTGGCTATCATTCATGTCTTCAAGGATCCTCATGTAAAACAAGGGAAGTAGCGTTGCCCTCATCATGAGCCTAGCTATAGCACAGCTATCTATCCCTAGATTTATGTCAAAAAAGAGTGGGGAGAGGTGGGCTCCCTCAACTACTGGATTTTGTTTAAGCAGAAACCTAATGATCCTAAGGTAATTACAAGTGGTTATGAGGCTAGGTCTGGGAAGGAAGAGAAATCCTCGAGGAAGAAGTTAATAGAAGGGCGCAAGTCCCCTACTCTAAAGGTCATGCATTCCTCGGGAGTTGCTACATTGACATTGTAGATCTTCAAAAAGTCATGCATCGTAATCCACTCCATGTCTGCAAGGGTAGGGCATATAGACGGGATCATTCTGTTCTTCCTGTAAAGTGCCGCTGAAGGCCATCCATGCATCAAAATTGGTGTCCCAAATCCTCCTCCACCACTTTGGCTATGCCCTACCCTCGCAGACATAATAGACTCTATCCTATCAGTAATCCTCCGTGGGCTCCCGCCTCCATTTTGTGATGATGATGCTCCACTCCTCGGTCCATCGGTTTGCTAGAGTATTGTCCAAATGAATGATTACTTCCACTACTTCTTGGGGTAAGACTCGGTTTAAGGCCCGTGGGTAGAGCAAGAAGAACCCGAAGGGTCAGAATTGGAGCTCTTGTTGTTGCCACATTCTTAGCTCATGTGGCCAATTTACGGGGTGGTGATCCTGAGGTGGCGACATGGGCTCATCAAGAAGCTGCTTTGGCCATGCGTGCACCCTCTGCTAGGCTTGTTTCCACAAGTTCACGTCTTCTTTTTCCTGTAGAAATAACACGCTCAAGAACCTAGGTACCCTCTAGCTCTTCTCGGGGTAGATTAGGTAAGGTCAGACTTGCCTCTCTGATTTGCAATTCTTCAGTGTCTTGTTCCATAGAGAGTTGGATTGGGGGTGGGTGGGGTTGGTCTTGTTCCTTGAATCCAAGTTCCCTGAGCTCAACAGTGTAGAGGCCAACTTGTTGCAAGAAGTAGCTACATTGTTGCTCCTTGGTTATGCCCATGCTCATTGCAATCCTTGGTTATGCCATGCTAGTTGGAAGTGTGCACTTTTGTAGGCCATATCTTAAAGCTCTGGTTTTCAGTTTGAGCTTCCTCATTCTCTCCACCCAGTCCTGGCCTTCAACTTGTGTGACATGAAATATAATGCTAAAAAAGGCTTGCCTCTGCATGTTGGAGCACGCTTCAGCGGCCTCACTCTAGACTCTGCGAGCACCCTCTCACATTTTGATATTGCTAGGCGCTCTGTCAGACCTAGCACTCTTTCAAGGTTGCATTACTCCCACTAGTGTGCCTTTTCTTCCATGTTTTCCTTAACCCTCTCCATCTCTTGAGACAACATCATTACCACTTGTTGCTGTTGCTCACTCCAAATTTCCATCATTTGGGTCTTCTCTTTATCCCGGCGGTTCATTCGGCTATCCTCCTACCTTGCTCAACCACAAAGTACTGTTGGTAGGCTTTTGTCATCCATTCTGATAGATTTTTAGTGGTTTGCATGCAACTTTCAAGCTTTGCCCGGTGCAGCTTCCTTTCGGTCATGGCCATGGCCATTAGTACCTCACCTCCTCTCGGGCATTCTTCAGGTCATCTTGTAGGCTTCTTGTGGCTTTGTCGATGGCCTCGTCTCTCTTTTTTGACACGTCATCTATTTCTCTCTCTAGCCTTCCTTGCTCTTCCATTGCTGACCATAGCTGGAATACCAGGGTATTCTCCTATTTTTGGCATCATTCTTTTGGTTCCTGGTCTCATTCTTACAAGATTTCATGTAGTTCTGCATGCATATCTTCCACTCATGCCATTCGCTATTGGAGCTCAGCATGTTGCTTGATGAGCCACTTGTGGTCCCGTTGCTTCGCCACCAATTCTTGGGCTTCATCCTCTAGTCTTTGCCTTAGGCAATCTCAATTTTCTTGAGGCTTCTTTTCTTGGGCACTTAGTTACTCTTTCAAGCTCCAAATTTCTTTCTAATGCTCAGAGGCTTGCCGTGTCATCTCTCGTCATAGGTTGTGACAACCTCTCTTTTGGCCTCTAGCTCCATAGCAGCGGCCTTCTTCTCTTCCTTGGCCCTCTCTAACTCGGCTAGGAGCTCAACCACACAGGTGTCATAGTCCACAACTGGGGGAATCCTTGGCAGTGCTGTGGTGGATGCTTCCATCTTTTGCCACTTGGGGTCCTGCCTAGACTCGGCGTTCGTTGCACATAACCTATTGGCTCTTGCCCCTGGCACCATTTCTTCTACTTTTGTGATGAGGAACTATATCATGGACATGAGCTAAGTGGTGTCCATGGCAGACGTTGGCTCCTGTGTGGTGGAGATGGTGGTGGTGGTTTGAGGTATGAGGGTCGAAGGGAGGGGGTGCAACGGGCCCTTGCCCTTCCTTTCAATGATTGGGGCCACTTTGGCACAACCGCTTGGTTTGCCTTTGTATCGTGGGGTCAAGGTTGCCATTCCTCTGGAACCGTAGGTCTCCTCTATAGAGCTATGCATGGCCTCCGCCATGTCTCCATCTTCCTTTCTTTTTAGCTCTTCTGCCTCTCTCTCGACTCTTCTCTTTCTCTCATCTTCGGCCCTCTTGGACTCTTTTTAGGCCTTTCTCAATTCGGCCCATTCGTCGCTTGTCATTGTTTCCTTTGTCTGTGCCTTCGGCTCTCGTTGGCCACCGAACTGCGTCTCCTACTCTTCCTTATCACTTAAAGTATTTTACTTGACTGCACATGTTCATGGTGAGGCAGTCCATCAAGGGTTTCCCTACTCCCTCTCCACCTTCCTTTCTGTCTTTCAAGGCCTCTCGGATAGGCCGTTAGGATCCGATCGGACTTGATGGTGGATGCTTTGGAGGAGGACTTCTTTCGAGCTGATCTTGCTGTGGAGGTCGGGGATTCTCCTTCTACTACAGGTTCTACCAATGGTCAAAGCTTTCACTGAGCTTTCAATAGTTTTGCACATGAAGGTATTCTAATATATTTCGTCTCGGTATCCTACTATGATGCTCTCCAACAACAACACCCCGATTCTATTCGTAAGGGCATTTTACCTCTAGCTGGAGAAGAGAATATGGACCATCTTTGCCTACAACTTGATCTCAGGATTTGCAATATCCGCTAAAATTATCCCATCCATTGTGCATACGATAGCAGCCGAGGTCAAGCCTTTTCCTAGTTCCTAGCAAATGCGCTGAAGGTGATATCCAAGAGCTTGATGCAAGTTACCAAGTCATCTCCCGTATTCTTAGCAAGGTCCTTGGCAATTGATAAAAATTAGTGTCGCTCGTAGAAAGGGCTAAGGCCTGCTAGTGGTTGAGGTGGAAGGGAGCTAGACACTAATGGTTCGATTGGGGAATGACATGATAGTGGTGTGTCTACAGGTAGTTCTTTAGCCTCGTTAGTGGGATCGGTGTGGCTTTAGGATATTGACGGTGGCATCAGGGGCATGGATGGTGCTTTGCCTGCCTCATGTGCAGCCACTGGGGTACCAAGCTCTCCAACTTAGATGATTCCAGGGTGTTACGCGACTATGTGGTTTGATAGGTTCGTTGGGGTTTTTGGACCACAGCCATCGCGGGTTTTGTAGTCTTGGCCACTCGGGTTTTACTGAGTGTTCACTACATCAATAAGAGCATGGGTTCGTGGAGATGAGGGGACTCATTGTCGGAGGGGTTTTTGTTGAAAGGTCAAATCCACCAGGGATCAGAGAGGTAGAAGGAAGTAGAGATAGGAGATGGAAGAGAAGAAAGAGAATACACAAGAGGTAAACACGACAAAGACAAAGCTCAATGAATTGAATCAATATGTATTGAAAGAACTTGGAATCCTTGCACTAGTCAGAAGAAATCTCCAGGCATTAGATCTCCTAGAGCTTCTTCGTAGAACAAAACGTGCATCAAAATTATAGCTCCTTCTTTGCTGCTTGGAACCCAAATCTGATGGCTCCATTGGCTCCGAAAGAGGGGTAAAACCCTAGGACACTTGCTCACGGATCTCCCAGATCACTCCTTCTTCTTCTTTCAGTTCAAATTACAGTTTTTAGCCTGTTTACAGTGATCGCGACACGCACGATTTTGTCAATTTTTCCTTTTTATGAGAATCCCATAACTGACTAAAAAAGCAACTTGCTTTCGGCATGCCATCCTAATCTGGAAGCTTTTCTAACTTTTTTGGATTTTTACAATAAATAATATAAAAAGTAGTCTAAAATGATCCAAAAATCTAGTATTTTTGGATAATCCATGCAACTCACACTAGTACTAATGACTCAGATCACATTGACTCTCTAGATCAATAAAGAAGTTGGATGATGATGCATTCCATGCTTTTTCACATTGTGTCCGCATAGCATCACGAGATCCACCCCCTCTGAACCTATGCATCCTCTGATATGTGTCAAAATCCTAGTTTTCACTGGATTTTGAGTCCTCCTCATCCTCTGTAATCTTTTCCTTCTTTATCTTCCATATCTTCCTAGCTAGTCCTAGTTTTCACTGGATTTTGAGTCCTCCTCATCCTCTGTAATCTTATCTTCCATATCTTCCTGGCTAGCCCCTATGTCATGGCCACCATTATCTTCCAATTCTGGCAACTCATAGGCAATAGATTCCTACCTCTTGAATAATTTGATTGTTTTCGCTGCTACCGGAAGTTTTATGGTTGTCCCATCCAGTTCATTTAATGCATAAGTAGCATTACCAAACACCTGTCTTACCACATAGGGTCCAAACCATCTTTTGCAAACTTTACACATGGCACTATGTTGATTGTCTAAACTGCTATCATAAACCAATACCCAACCCCCATCTTGTATGGTTCTTGGTCTCAATATATGTCTTTTGTCAAACCATTTCTTGCTATGTATACTTGCTGCCCTTAAATTTGCAATTCTTGCCTCTATGTCTTCTGACTTTCTTTCCAACTTTCTAATGCGCATGGCCAACAACTCCTCTCCATTCAACTCCTCTTCCCAAGGTAATACACTCCATGTGACTGTCATCTCTTCTATCGGCCTGATAGGTTTTTGACCATACATCAATTCTGCAGGAATATATCTTATAACAACACTATGAGTTGTTCTGTTAGCCCACAAAGCATAAGGGAGCAATCATGGCCACTCTTTTACCTTCCCTCCACATGCTTTTGCCAATGCCTTCACAATAGGTGGATGACCTCTTTCATTTTTTCCATTTTATTCAGGGTTATAGGCCGAACTTAAAGCAAGCTTTATCCCCAACTGTGCAAAGAAATCATGAGCTTCATTTGCATCCAGCTCAACCCTATCTACAGTAATTTTTTCCACACAGCCATACCTACAAAAGATCTCTTCTAAGAGAAAAGTACACACACCATTTGTTGGTTTAGTACGTAAAGCTCTCCCTTCCACTTGATTAGTCAAGTCTTCACGAGCAAGCACAAGATACCTCATTTTCCAAAGACATGTAGGCATTGTGACCAAATCCACGCCCACTGTGGATATGTGGGCTACAATCCATCCTGATGTCTCACAAATGAATACATTCGGCATGGCGGACATGTTTTCACAAAGTGAGAAAAATCCTTATACATACCCTGCCACCAATATCTTTCTTTGATCTTTGCAAAAGTACTCCAAACACCTCTTTGGCATGCCATATTATGCGGAATAGAGCTAAAAGAATGCTCTTTGTCTCAAAAAGAATACATTAGTGAAAGCACGTGAGTAGGCAAGAGTTAGAGAGAAGCACAAGCAAATGTAAGAGAACAATGGCTATGGAGGTTTAAACTCAAGAAAGCAAGACCTATACATTGAAACTCTAATAATCACAATGTGTAACCTACCTTCCCTTTATTATTTCATAGTAAAGAATAAAGAATAAACATGACAATAATGGACGGCTGTGACCTATACTACAAGTGTATAGGCACTAATGGTAAAAGTATGGTTAGGCAGTACCAAAAGCAATGTCATTGACAACACTTTTCTAAGAAAATATATTTATGAAGCTTTCATGAAATTCTCGCATAACATTTACTTATGAAGCTCTGTCACCCAAAACTCGCAATGGCATACCCTGTTTCTTTTTAGCATGTTTCCATAAGTATCCATCTTTTAAGAAAAACCCATAGGCTTTCCTCTTGATCTTCTTAAACTCCTCATCTGACCATTCATCTCTCTTTGTTAATGTACTGAGGTATTGACCAATTCTTAGCCACTCTCCTGCATATTTGTCTCCCAGAAACACTTCTACACAAGATGCAAAACATCTAAAGTGTCTTATCTTTGTTGTCCAAGCTTTTGTTAATGTTGTAGCAACACCTTGCATTGCTAAATTCACTCTTACAACATCATTTTCAGCCATAAGAAAGTCATCTTCTTCCTCCTCATCCATCATCCCATCTTCATTCTCATAGCGTGCTCGAGATAACATGTCTGCCAGTGGGTTATCTCTTCCTGCAATATGCTAAAATTCAAGGTTCAAATATTTGATGTATGCAATCCATCGCAGCATAGCAGTGACCAGGGTAGCACAACTAGTAATCATACCCAATACCGGCAAACAATCGGTCTCAATGACCACATAAGAACCCATAAAATACTCCTTATCACATTTAAGGGCTGACACAATTCCCCATAATTTACTTTTAACTTGTAGATACATTCTCTGTCATTTAGCCAATACTTTAGCACCAAAGCGTATTGCATATCTTTTCCCTTCCTCATCATCTTGCCCAATCGCCCATCCAATCCCGATTGGGCTTCTATCAACAATAATAATAATAGGTTTTCCATGCGAATAGTCAACCTTTCTCAATGTAGGAGTAGATTTAAAGAGCTGCTTCAATTTCTTCATTGCTTTCTGATGCTTGCTTTCACAATGAAATTTCTCACCTTTCCTTAGAAGCTGATATAGAGCATCGGCTACATGTGCAAAGTGAGGAATCCATATCAAATAGAACACACATGCACCCAAGAATCTACGCACCTCTGATACATTCGTGCATACATCTTGTATTCTATCAATCCCATCTATTTTTGCTAGTGATGGTCTTCACCCATAAGGCCCACAAATATGCCCAACAATCAAAACCTCTTCAACTCCAAAGACAGACTTCTGTCTAGAAAGAGTTAAATGCACCTCTCCTAGACGTGTCAAAATCCTCTCACAATCCACAATATGGATAGAGACGATTTTGGGAACCTAATAGACTCTATCCTATCAGTAATCCTCCGTGGGCTCCCGCCTCCATTTTGTGATGATGATGCTCCACTCCTCGGTCCATCGGTTTGCTAGAGTATTGTCCAAATGAATGATTCCTTCCACTACTTCCCGGGGTAAGACTCGGTTTAAGGCCCGTGGGTAGAGCAAGAAGAACCCGAAGGGTCAGAGTTGAAGCTCTTGTTGTTGCCACATTGTTAGCTCATGTGGCCAATTTACGGGGTGGTGATCCTGAGGTGGCGACATGGGCTCATCAAGAAGCTGCTTTGGCCATGCGTGCACCCTCTGCTAGGCTTGTTTCCACAAGTTCATGTCTTCTTTTTCTTGTAGCAATAACACGCTCAAGAACCTAGGTACCCTCTAGCTCTTCTCGGGGTAGATTAGGTAAGGTCAGACTTGCCTCTCTGATTTGCAATTCTTCAGTGTCTTGTTCCATAGAGAGTTGGATTGGGGGTGGGTGGGGTTGGTCTTGTTCCTTGAATCCAAGTTCCCTGAGCTCAACAGTGTAGAGGCCAACTTGTTGCAAGAAGTAGCTACATTGTTGCTCCTTGGTAATGCCCATGCTCGTTGCAATCCTTGGTTATGCCATGCTAGTTGGAAGTGTGCACTTTTGTAGGCCATATCTTAAAGCTCTGGTTTTCAGTTTGAGCTTCCTCATTCTCTCCACCCAGTCCTGGCCTTCAACTTGTGTGACATGAAATATAATGCTAAAAAAGGCTTGCCTCTGCATGTTGGAGCACGCTTCAGCGGCCTCAGCTCTAGACTCTGCGAGCACCCTCTCACATTTTGATAGTGCCAGGCGCTCTGTCAGACCTAGCACTCTTTCAAGGTTGCATTACTCCCACTAGTGTGCCTTTTCTTCCATGTTTTCCTTAACCCTCTCCATCTCTTGAGACAACATCATTACCACTTGTTGCTATTGCTCACTCAAATTTCCATCATTTGGGTCTTCTCTTTATCCCGGCGGTTCATTCGGCTATCCTCCTACCTTGCTCAACCACAAAGTACTGTTGGTAGGATTTTGTCATCCATTCTGATAGATCTTTAGTGGTTTACATGCAACTTTCAAGCTTTGCTCGGTGCAGCTTCCTTTCGGTCGTGTCCATGGCCATTAGTACCTCCACCTCCTCTCGGGCATTCTTCAGGTCATCTTGTAGGCTTCTTGTGGCTTTGTCGATGGCCTCGTCTCTCTTTTTTGAGACGTCATCTAGTTATCTCTCTAGCCTTCCTTGCTCTTCCATTGCTGACCATAGCTGGAATACTAGGGTATCCTCCTATTTTTGGCATCATTCTTTTGGTTCCTGGTGTCATTCTTACAAGATTTCATGTAGTTCTGCATGCATAGCTTCCACTCATGCCATTCGCTATTGGAGCTCAGCATGTTGCTTGATCAGCCACTTGTGGTCCCGTTGCTTTCCCACCAATTCTTGGGCTTCATCCTCTAGTCTTTGCCTTAGGCAATCTCAATTTTCTTGAGGCTTCTTTTCTTGGGCACTTAGTTACTCTTTCAAGCTCCAAATTTCTTTCTAATGCTCAGAGGCTTGCCGTGTCATCTCTAGTCATAGGTTGTGACAACCTCTCTTTTGGCCTCTAGCTCCATAGCAGCGG